>NW_007233640.1:0-11160 GCF_000164805.1 Carlito syrichta | reverse complement strand
TTCCATTAATGTTATATAGTGTTCAGTGTATAGCTCTTTAACCTTCTTAGTTAAATTTATTCCTAAATATTTTAGTCTTTTCAATGATATTGTAAATGGATCGCTATTGTTTTTCATTTCTTTTTCAAATAGCTGGTTGTTAGTGCATAAAAGCACCACAAAAGGGAAGGCCAGTATAGCCAACTGAAGACATCCCATGATAGTGTAGATCTCTGCATAAAAACCAATATGGAGGAGCAGGCCAAGGGCTGTGAGGATCAACCTGAAAACCCAAGCTGCGTTTTATCAGATGGTCACCTGGCAAAGCAGAGAAGGGACAGTTCCAAGTCCTGGACACTGTTAGAAGCGGCCTTGACTGAAGAACAGGAGATCTCCTTTGGAGACAGAAAGGGTGAATGAAAAAGTCAGCTTTTCTTCTCTACATACCCTATGTAAACTTCTGTTATCTCAGTCAAGGGAAAGACAGTACAAGAACTCCCATGTGCATACCTCCTGAACTGACTGTGTGCAGAGAGGGCTGCCCCAAATAAAGACATAGGATCCAGCAGGTGCCACATGGAGTCTGGGAAATCCTAGTACACGGGGAGACCTGAGCCATAGCTGAGGACTTCCTCACAAAAAAACCTCGGTGGAAAACATCCTGTAGGAGTGGTCTGTGTTGCATGGGCACACTCCTCTCCCTCCCTTCCCAGCACCCAGAAGGAGCAACGTGATGAATTCGGGGAAGTTTCTCCAGCAATGGCAGCCATTGCAGTACTGGGTCAAGGTTGAAGACATGTCTTGCCCTCAGGGGGTCACCATTGTTACGGTAGCTCCTCCCACAGAGCAGGGATCTTAGAGGTGAGATGACTCTGCACAGCATAGCAGTGGCAATGGCCCAACCACCCACAGATGGGGTAAGGAATAACAATCACCCACTGCTTCCTTCTAGCCCTGGTTGAAGGTGGTTCTACCCACATAGGAGATTGCCATGCCACAACTTTAAGAGCACCTGAGCCAAGGCAAAGTTGTCGGGGTCCTGCTCTGCTGCCTGCCAATCCTGCTGATGAGACAAGCAGTCTGGGAAGGAGGACACAGGATCCCCAGAAAGGACACCCATCACTTGCCCTGGAGAGGGGGGAGAGCTCTGAAACAGAGAAAGGGTCTCACTCTGTTTCTGCCAGACTGCACCAGTAAAGCAGTTTCATACAGTTTTCCCCAGATCACCACCCTTTCTGCCACTGCTGCCCCCCAACAGGTAGGCCAGAGAAAGGAAGACAGGCAAACAAGCAAACAATCAAAACCTACAAGTGACCACACCCCCAATAGTTGCAACCTTATCTAATTAACAAGCAGCAAGACAAAGTATAAAGAGAGAAGAGTCTGCCTTCACAGATGAGGAAAAACAAGTAAAAAAGCATCAGCAATCCCCAACGCTTTAACAAGTTGACACCCACAAAAGGGCTTCCCAGAACCCAAGCAATGAAACCCATTCAGAAAGATGAGTCCCTTATGACAGACATAGAATTCAGACTATGGCTGCAAAGACACTAAACAAGATCCAAGGGAAAGTGGACACACAGATCATCCAGGCCATGAAAACAGTGCAGGAAATAAAAGCTGAACTGGCCATATTAAGAAATAACCAATCTGAATTTCTAATAATGAATAAATTTTTCCGATAATTTTTTTTTTTTTGAGTTGGAGTTGGAGTCTCACTCTGTCACCCAGATTGGAGTGCAGTGGCCACTCCTGGCCACCACAACCTCGACCGGCTGGGCTCCGGCGATCCTTCCGCCTCAGCCTTCTGAGTAGCTCGAATTACAGGCACGCGCTACCATGCCCGGCTGATTTTTGATTTACTGTAGAGATGAGGTCTCGCCAAGTTGCCCAGGCGGGTCTTGAACCCGCGGGCTCAGGCAATCCACTCACCTCAGCCTCCCAAAGCACAGGATTACAGGCTGAGCCACCGAGCCCGGCTTTTTCCAAGAATTTTAAAGCACAATAGCAAGCCTCAACAGCAGAATGGACCAGGCAGATGATTATTTTGAATCAGAGAGTCTGAAGATCAAATTAATGAATTAACCCAGACTGAGAAAAACAAGGAAAAAGGACTTAAGAAAAATGAGCAAAGTCTACTAGAGATTTGTGATTATATAAAGATTATGTAGAGAGCATCACTAGAGAAAAGGGTAACTTAGAACACCCTGGAACAAGTTTTTTAAGATGTCATTAAAAAAAATTATTTTGCCTCACCAGAGAAGCAACCATGCAGATTCAAGAGATTCAGAGAACTCTCAAGAGGTATTACATGAGAAAACCATCCCCCAAAGCATATAACAATCTGCCTCCATAAGATGAGCATAAAAGAAAAAATCCTAAAGGCAGCTAAAGAGGACAGACTACCTACCAAGGAAAACCTATAAAATTGCAGCATATTTCTGAGCAGAAACCCTACAAGCTAGAAAGGATTGGAGTCTCATTGAATATTCATAAAGAAAAGCAATTCCAGCCAAGAAATTCCAATCCTGCCAAGTTAAGTTCCATTAATGAAGGAGAATTAAAATCTTTCTCAGACATCTGGTGCCTAAAAGAATATGCCACCTCTGGACTGGCTGTTAAGAAGATACTTAAGAAAATTCTAAGCACAGAAATAAAAGAACAATTCCACCCATTACAAAAACATGGGTGAGCACGGAGTTTGCAGACCATACAAATCAATCAAAAAACCTATAAAGAAAAGCTACCTCTTAATAGCAATATGACAGAAAACAAACCCTCGCATATCAATAATTAACTTAAACATGAATGGAATGAACATGCTACTCAAAAGGCATGTAGTGGAAAATTGAATGGGGAAGCAAGATCCATCTTTCTGCTACCTTTAAGAAACACCTGCTAATGACACCCATAAGCTCAAGGCAAAGGGCTGGAGAAAGATCTTCCAGGCAAAAGAAAAAAAATAAATAAAAAGAGCAGGAGTAGCTATTGTTGAGAGAGAAGTCTATAGCGTGGCACACACATATCAAGAAAATAAAGGAATCTCAAGTAGACAATCTCATGTTGCACTTAAGGGAGTTGGAAAGACAAGAGCAATCCGATCCCAGAATTAGCAGACAAATGAAACTTATTAAAATAAATACATTTATAGCTGAATGAAATAGAAACCAAAAATTCTATACAAAGGATCAATATAAAAAGCTGGTTTTTTAAAGGATAAATAATATTGACAGACTCCTAGCCAGATTAACAGAAAGAGGGAGTGAATTTGAATAAACACAACTATAAATAAAATAGGTGATCTTACAACCAACTTTAAAGAAATAAAAAAGATTATTAGAAATTGCTATGAACATCTGTATGCAAATAAGCTAGAAAGTCTAGAGGAAATGGAGGAATTCCTGGCATCACATCACCTCCCAAGATTTAAACAGGAAGAAATTGAAACCCTAAACACAGCAATAACAATCCAAGAAATTGACTCAGTAATAAGAAACCTCTCTGCCAAAAAAAAAAAAAAAAAAAATCCCTGATCCTGATGGTTTCTCAGCTGAATTCTACTAAGATCTCGAAGGAAGAACTGATACTATACTATTAAAAACTTTCTAGACAATCAGAAAGGAAGGAATTCTCCGTAGCTCATTCTGTGAAGCCATCATACTGACACCCAAATATGGCAAAGATTCAACAAGGAAAGAAAACTACAGGCTAGTTTCTCTGATGAATATAACTGCAAACTCCTCTACAAGATTTTAGAAAATTACATCCAACTACACATTTCAAATATTATCCATCACAACTTTCCAGGGAATCAAGGCTGGTTTAACATACATAAATCAGTAAGTGTAATCTATCAAATAAAGGTACACACACACACACACACACACACACACACACACACACACACAGCTAAAGCAATCCTTAGCAAAAAACAAAAACAAAAAAACAAAAACAAAAAGCCAGGGGCGTCAGACTTCCAGACCTCAAACTTTACTATAAGACTACAGTAACTAAGACAGCATGGTACTGGTACAAAAAATAGACTCCTATGCCAATGGAACAGAGCAGAGAAATTGGAAATAAAGCCATGAACCTTCAACAAAATCATCTTTGACAAAGCTGACAAAAACAAGCATGGGAGGAAGAAAATGAAATTTAGCAAATGGTGCTGGGAAAACTGGCCAACCATATGCAGAAAAATGAAATTGGACTCCTACCTATCACAATATATAAAAATTAACTCAAGATGGATAAAGAACTTAGTGTGAAACCTCCAACTATAAGGATCTTAGAAGAAAACTTTGGAAACACCCTCCTGGACACCAGAGTAGGCAAGGAATTCATGACCAAGTCCTCAAAAGCAAATGTAACAAAGGCTAAAATTGATAAGTGGGGCCTTATCATGCTTAAATGTCTTTGCACAGCAAAAGAAACCACCAAGAGAGTAAAGAGACAACTCATAGAAAAGAAAATTGCAAGCTCTGAATCTGAGAAAGCCCTAACATCCAAGATCCACAAGGAATTCAA
Source organism: Carlito syrichta (assembly GCF_000164805.1). Classification (NCBI taxonomy): domain Eukaryota; kingdom Metazoa; phylum Chordata; class Mammalia; order Primates; family Tarsiidae; genus Carlito; species Carlito syrichta. Next base: position 6,654 of record NW_007233640.1, on the reverse strand, counting down.
ACAAATTGAGTGGAAAAAACAAACAAAAAACCCCATTAAAAAGTGGGCAAGGGACATGAACAGATACTTCTCAAAGGAAGACATTCAAGCTTCCAAGAAGCATAAGAAAAATTTCTTAGCTTCACTAATCATCAGGTAAATGAAAATCAAAACCACAATGAGATATTACATAACACCATTCATAAAAACTCAAAAAACAACACGTGTTGGCAAGGCTGTGTAAAAAAGCGAACACTTTTACACTGTTGGTGAAAATGTGAGCTAATTCAGCCTTTGTGGAAAGCAGTGTGGCATTTTGTCAAAGAACTAATATTGAGCTACCATATGATCCAGCAAGCCCACTTCTAGAAATACATGCAGAAAAGCATAAATCACTCTACAAAAAGGACATCTGCCTATGTATGTTCATTACAGCACTATTCACAATAGCGAAAACAAAAACAACCCAGATGCCCACTGAAAGTTGTCTGGATAAAGAAAATGAGGTACATATACACAATGAAATAATATGCAGCCATAAAGAAGAACAATACTGTGTCCTTTGCAGCGACATGGATACAGCTGGAGATCATTATTCTAAGTGAACTATCCCCAAAACACAAAACAGAATATCACATGTTCTCACTCAGTGGGCCTTAAACATTGGACATGTGAGCACAAAGGCTGGAAAAACTGATGCCGGACACTGTTAATCGGGAGTAGGGGGGAAAGTACCTAATTACCAATTAGGTACCTTGTCCACTATCAGGTGGGAGAGAGGACTCACTAAAAGCCCAAATCTCGCCTGCATGCAATTTACTTATGTAGCAAACCCTCACATGTACCCCACAATTCTAAAATAAGAAATAAATCATAAAATAATAAAAGCACAAAAATTTTTTATATCTTGCAGCTTTACTGAATGTATTTATTGCTAACAGTTTTTGTGGAGTCTTAGGTTTTCTAGATATAAGATTATGTAAATTATAAACAGAAATAATTTTACTTTCTTTCTGATATAGATTTATTTTTGCTTTTTTTTCTTATCTAATTGTTGAGGTTAGGATTTCTAGTACTATGTTGAGTAGAATTGGAGTGAGTGGGCATCTTGAACTATAATGTTAGCTGTGAGATTGTTATGTATGACATTATATTGTGTGTCATTGTATTAAGGGACATTCCATCTATACCTAACTTGCTGAAAGCACAGAAAAGAAAAAAAATCTTCAAGGTAAAAAGGCAACTACAGAATGGAAGAAAATATTTGTAAATCATATTCTGATAAAGGTTTAATATCCAAAATATTTAAGGAAGCCATATAACTCAATAGGAAAAAAAATCAAATAACTTGATTTTAAAATGGTCAAAGAACCAGAATAGAAATTTTCCCTAAGAAAATATACAAACTGCCAACTGGTCTATGAGAAGGTGTTCAATGCCACTAATCAGGAAAATACAAAATGAAAACTGCAATGAGATATCATCCCATACTCTTAAAATGACTATTGTCAAACAGAAAAGAACATGTGTTGAAAAGAATGTGGAGAGAAGGGAACATTTGTGCATTGTTGGTGGGAGTAAATTGGTACAGCCATTAAAGAAAAGAGTGTGGAGGCCCTGAAAAGTTAAAAATAAAACTATCATATGATCTCACTTCTGTGTGTATATCCAAAGGAAATAAGAACATGGAAATGCATACAAAGTGGTCAACAAATGCTGAAGGAGCTGAGAAACTAAAGAAGGAGAAAGATAAATCCAGTTTTTTGGTATAATGTAATTTATTAGGGGACACTGACAGAAGCATGGTCTGGGATGTTCACAAGACAGGTAAGTCTCTGCACCACAACTCTCCAGACCCAGGACTAATATCTTATATACTCCACTTAGCATAATGTGCTCCAGGTTCACCCGTGTTGTTGTAAATGGCAGAATTAAAGGCTGACTAGTATTCCATCATATATAAATATATAGCACATTTACTTTAGTTATTTTTCTGTTGATAGACATTTGGCCATTTTCATATTTGACCACCGTGAGTAATGATTAAATGAACATGGATCTAGATATTTTGTGGGGACAAGAGATATTAATCTAACTCCAAGTCTGAGAATGCCTCCAAAATACCTAGTTGAGTTACACTTTGTGAAGAAACATCAATTTGCCTTTCCTTCAAAGCAACCCTTAATGTTGCTGTAGAAATTATAGGATGTAAAATAAGTAAATAAAAAATAGAAAGACACAAAAGGAGATTATAAAAGAATATGCAGGTAAATATAAGAAGTTAAAAATAAAATATATTTACAAGATTGCCAGATACAAAGTCAATAATACAAAAAAATAGATTCTATGTCTGGATATCAGCAGGAAAAAAACCTTTATGCCTAGTAATATAAAGTATGAAAATGCAAGGGTTCAAGAAGAATAAAAATAATCTTAACGAAGAGCAAGTTTAGAGGACTTATAGCTCCAATTACCAACTTATAAAGTATTATTTAATAAGATCGAGCAATGCTGTACAAAAATACATTCATTGAATGATGAAACAGAAAAGATAATTCAAAATCAAAGGAATACATATATATTCATCTGGTTTATAACAAAGGTGACACTAAAATACAAGTGCATTTTCCCATACATAGACCGAAGAATAATTTTTACCAAAAAATGATGGGTAACATACATATCCAAATGACGGGGGGGAAAATCTTTATCTCTATCTTATACCATACATAAAAATCAGTTTCTGATGGATATTAGAACTAAATGGTTAAGTTACAGCAGTAAACTTTCTAAGATGAGGATGCTTTAAAAATAAATTTACATGATATTTGAGAACAAATGTATGTATACCTATTAAACAATTCCTCATCCCCATCCCCATTTCCTGCAGCCCCAATTCTATTTTCTGTTTCTACAAGTTAGATTATTTTAGATACATCATGTAAGTGGAATTATGCAGTATTCATCCTTCTGGGTCTAACTTATTTTACTTAGCATAATGTCTTGCAGGTCCATTTATGTTGTCTCAAGAGAGACTTCCTTCTTTTTAAGGCTATTCATTTCCTTCTTTTTAAGGTCATTTTTTAAAAGTCATTTGTCCATTGATATACATTTGGATTGTTTCCCTATCTTAGCTATTGTGAATCATGCTGCAATAATTATGGGAGTACAGACATCTTTTCAAAACATACAAGATAGGTACGTTCTAGAAAACTGCTATGCAATATAGTCTATAGTTAATCATATGGTATTGTGAACTTAATAATTTGGAGGGTACATCTCATGTAAAATGTTCTTATCACAAAATAAGCAAAAAGACATAAGAAAACTTTTGGAGATTATGGGTATGTTTAGTACCTTGATTGTTGTTGTGGCACCATGAGTGTGCATATGTTTGAACTTATTAAATTGTATACACTAAGTCATTACAGTTTTGTATATGCCAATTATTCCTTAATAAAGCTGAAAATAAAACAAAGGAATTCCTGGAGACATCTCACAACATTGAAAGTGCAAGGAATAAAACAATGAAAACTGATCCAGACAAATTAGACTATGATGATTTAACAAGACATTGAAAGGATGCTTGCTTTGCATCTTAAACAATTACAAAAAGAGAATTGCTATACAAAGTGCTCTTAATAACTTGAATATTAAAAAAAGAAATAACACAATTTAACTCCCCAAAATAAATTTAAAAATAAATTTTAAAATATATTTTATGATCTTGTGAAGGCAAAAGTTGTCTACACAACACACACACAAAAACATTAATTAAAAGGAAGAAAATTGATGAATTATACTTCTTTAAAATTAAAATCTTTTGCTCATCAAAAAATACTTTTTAGTAAAAATGAAATTTGCAGAGCCAGATAAACTATTTGAAGTGCACATAACCAATAAAGTACTAATATTCAGAATATATACAATATTTGTGAAACAATTAGAAAAATAGATATCCCAGATGTTTAGTTTAAAAAATATTAAATATGACTTTCAGAAGAGGAACTCCAGCTGGCTTGTAAACTGGTAGGTGCTTAGTGTCATTAGTATCACAAAAAGGCAAGTACAATTATACATATACACAAGAATGTATCAAATGAAAATGAATAATAGTATCAAATGTCACAGATGTGGAGCAAGTGAGATTACCATACAAGGCTGGCAGGAGAGTAAATTGGTACGACCATTTTGGAAAGCTATTTGACAGAGTTCACTACAGTAGAACATATGTATATTTTCATTGAACTTTTGCTGTGCAGCAAACCACCTGAAAGCACGGAGGAGCAACATCCTTGCTTGTCTTTTTGTGTCTGACCTAATTCACTTAAGAGAGAGAAGGGAAGTTGTTTAACGGATGCAGAGTTTGCAAGATGAGAAAGTTCTGGAGATCTATTAATATTTTACAACAATGTGAATATACTTAGCACTACTGAACTGTACACTCAAAAATGGTAGCCAGGTTCGATGGCTCAGCCTGTAATCCCGTGCCTTTGGGAGGCTGAGGTGAGTGGATTGTCTGAGCCTGCAGGTTCGAGACCCTCCTCGGCAACTTGGCGAGACCTCATCTCTACAATAAATTAAAAACTAGCCAGGTGTGGTAGCGCGCGCCTGTAGTTCCAGCTACTTGGAAGGCTGAGGCGAAGGATCGCTGGAGCCCAGCAGGTCGAGGCTGTGGTGACCGGGAGTGTCCACTGCACTCCAGTCTGGGTGACAGAGTGAGACTCCAACTCAAAAAGAAAAAAAGGTAAAGAGGGATAATGTTATGCTATATGATTTTTACCACAATAATATTTTGGTTGCATTTGTGTGTTTGCAAGTCAGTTTTGGGTTAGCTGATCTAAGCTGGGCTTAGAATGATTGATTTTGCTTCAAGCTGCATGTCTCTTGGGGCTGGCCCTATCTGGTAGGTTGAGTTCAGATCTGCATCAGGTATATTCATTCTAGATCCTGGGTTAAAAAGAACACAAGTTACTTGGGGAAAGCTCTTCTTATGGTGATGGCAGAAAACCTGTATTACTTCTTTTGACCAAGGCTTTGAACTGGTTAACTGGCCACATTTCATTGGTACATATAAACCTCAATACAAAGCCCAAAGTATAGGGGTAGGAAATTATACTCTGCCTCTATGTGCCTTCAAAGTCACATAGCAAAGGAAATAGGAATAAAGAGCTGTGGCTAAAAACTTTATCTACACTGCTATGCTGTGACCCAGCGATTCCATTGCTAGTATAGACCAAATAAACAAAATCATATGTTTTTGGAAAGTGAACTTAAACCAATATCCATTTATATGCTGGCATTAGGCATTTTTCGTTATCTTTCACAACCCACCCTCCACCTGAAAACACACTATGCCATTGGCTATGGGCTCTTTTGTCTACAACCCAGAGACAAAATAGAACTTAAGAGAACGGACACTTTGAATTACCTACTTCCTCTTCTCCTCTTCCCAACTATTCTCATTTCACGCTGAGGCTTATTCTCCTGACTGTGCAGGAGAGTGGTTTAGAGGATTTGAAAGGAGAAACAGCTGAGCAAAAACAGGCATATTTGAATTTCACCCTTCAGTTTTTCTTGGGGAGATGACTGTAGAGCAAGGAAATGAAATATGCATCTGAAATTCAGGCCACAAGTGGAAAGAAAAAGCAAAATATGAAGAAATATTGAGCATCACTTTAAAAGAAGGAACTACTGAGAAGAGAAGAAAAAGTAAGGTGGGTAGTATGGGAACATCAAATGATTTTGAGATACTCTTTGGAGCAAAATAACAAATTGAAGTTATTCAATCCAAGGTCCTCAGAACCACACTCATGTCTAATGTAGGAAAAGCGATATGAGTAGGTGGGTTGGGATGTTTGGAAAGAAGCTGAGTACATTGCCATGTGCTGTCATCTGTCATCCCTGACTCCCGAGGCTCTGAAGAGGTTGTAGAGTGGGAACTATACTTGACGAAGTTCTGGACAGTCTTAATACAGAAAAATGATTCATGCAAAGCAGATAAATAAACATATGCTTTTCATTTAGGTTATAAATCTGATATGTTAAGATGTGGTACAACCACATTGTTTTATAGTCCTTCTTCCTTTCTGTGCAGATATTCAATAACTGAAAATCACATCCTTTGCATGTTTTGTGTCTATGAACATGACTCTTAGTTATTTATGTCATCTCATGAGTTAATAGTGTGAACTTTGGTTCTTGATTTTTAGTCCAGAATTAATAAATATATTGAACCTTGCATAAAATTTTTCTGCCATGGTTTATCTCAAATTCACCTTATTAGTATATTATTATTTCACCTAAATTCCATATTATATATATGGGTGCCTTAATAATACATATTTGAAGTAATCTCCTATGAATCCTGGAATGAGATAAAGTCATATTATCTAGGACTCTTTGGGTTGTAAATAACATAATCCAACTCAAACAGGTGTTAGTAAAAAAATGATCTATTGGTCCATTTAAGCTGAAAAGTCTAGTGGTACAATGGTTGCAGGTACAAATAGTTTGACTCACGGTTCAAACTATTGTCTGGATACATGTCATAGCTCTGCTTCTTCTGTCTTGACTCCATTTTTTGTTTAAACACAGTAGTCTCTGACATTTTCAGCTCACAAAATCTGGTCTAAAGGAAAATAAAATTCATTTGTTCAGATGTGAAATATTTTT
>NW_007233639.1:0-6589 GCF_000164805.1 Carlito syrichta | reverse complement strand
TCAGGGGCTCAGTTGGCATCCTGGCCTTTGGAGACAGAGGTGAGTGGATGTCCTGAGCCTGCAGGTTTGAGACCAGCCCAGGACACTGGACAAGACCTTGCCTCAGCGGTCAAAAATAAATCCAAAGATTAGTCGGGCTTGGTGGTGCAGCCATGTGCATCTAGCCACTCAGGGGGCCATGCGGAAGGATCGCCTGAGCATGGTGGCCGTTAGTGTGCTCCTGCGCTCCGGTGTGGAGACAGAGTGGGATTCTGTCCACAAATAACAATAATCAACACCACTGCCACCACCTCCACACCTGCCACCCAGTGCAAAGAATCACCCTCAGGAATGGGAGAAGAAAAGACACTTTCATGGCTGTCATTGGCAGAAGGTTTCAACATTGGCCACTGGGGATGTCCATCCTGCACCTTTGGTCATGCATCTCAGAAGCCCTGCTTCCCTCCTCCACAGTCGTTCTCTGTGACAGCGACACATGTGAACTCACGGAATAGACAGCCATGAGTTAGGGCAGCCATCAGACACAGAGCTATCAAGGCGGTCCGGCATTGGTGCGGCCACCCCAGGTTCTGGTTGCCCTGTTCTGCCACCTTCAGGTGGGGAGAGGGTCCCTTCCTCTCCTGATCATACCATTCTCCCCAGCCCACGAGGACCGTTCCCTGGAGAGCCGTGGACGCCCATAGTGATGCACTAGGGAGTCATCTATTTTGTCATCAGAGCCTCCGTTTGCTGTACTGGGGTGCAGTGGCACTATCTTGGCTCCCAGGGCCTTGACCTGAGGGGCTCAAGTGGTCTGCCTGTCTCAGCCCCTGAGTAGGTGGGACTCCGCGGGCCACCATGCCTTACTCGATATTGGGGACCTCTCACGGAGACATGGTCTGTCCACATCGCCCTATCTGGTCTCCCAACTTGGGACACAGGCAGCCTCCCACCTCGGCTTCCCTGGCCACAGTGCAGATGGCCATGAGCCACGGTGACTGGCCTGGACTCACATGAGCTGTCGGCAGGGGCAATGCAAAGGCACTCTCTGGAATGGAGGCCACTGCATCCCATGTAGCTGTGATCACGTGTGTCACCACAAGCGACACAAGTGTTTCTGTTCCAGGAGCAAAAGGTCTTGCTATATGGTCCAGTCTGGTCTCAAACTCCTTGGATCCAGTGGTCCCCTGCCTCAGTCTCCTAAAGACACAGCCCGAATATCTGCTGATTCACCATCTTTCAGGAACTCTACACCCAAGTTTGTGGCCTCCTTCCCCACTAATCTCTCCTCATGATGATCCCAACTCCATACACAAATGGATGCTCTTCTTTTTTCTCCCTTTTTGAATCAGAGTCACTCCGTTGCCAAGACTGGAGGGCAGTGGCTCCTTCCAGGCCACTGCAGCCTCAGTCCACCAGGATCTGGCAAGCCTTCCCCCACTGACCTTTTGAGGAGCTGGAATGAAAGGCACGTGCCTCTACTCCTCACTAATTTGTCATGGAGGGTAGAGACGATGTCTCGCTGAGTTGCCCGTGTCCATCTCAAACCCACAGGGTTGTGCTGTCCACTGGTCTTGGCCTCCCAAAGTGTTGGGATGATGAGGTTGAATCCTCTAATCTGGCCTCAATACTTTGTTGAAAACAAACCAAAAGGCTGGGCGCAGCAGCCCAAGCCTGGAATCCCAGCACTCTGGGAATCCGAATCAGGAGGATGGTTGTAGACCAGGATCTCAAGGCCAGCCCGGGTCATGCAGGGAGACCCCATCTCCGAACCCATCCAAAGAGGGTGTCTGGGCTTATGGTGCCCGTCGTCCTGGCCATTCCAGAGGCTGAAGTCTGAGTATCACCACATACCGTGATTTCAAGACTGGTGGTGAACGACGGTCGTGTCCCTGGACCCCAGCCTGGACCACAGAGCCAGACCCTGTCTCCAAATCCTGAGAATCATACACAGATTATAAACGGCACATGGTGTGCTCAAAGGACGACTGGTGTTAGAGTCAGAAAAAATGGGACTGGGGGAAAGAAATGTCCCCAGGAGAGGACTGTGCCCCTGGCCTTTCTTGGTGTAAGGTTCTCATTGCCAAATTGGAAGGCCGGCCTGCCTGAGGCACATTTCTCACCCCAGAGAGGAGAGCCGGCACAAACCCGGCTAGGGAACCTTGGGAACTTCTGCACCAAAGTAGGGGCAGCCAATTGTGGGTGGTGGGGCTGGAAGGTGCTGAGTTTGGGAAACACACATGTGCTGGGGGGCAGGGGGGAAAGGACTGAGGGCAGAGGGTTGCAGGAGAATGGATTTCTTTGTTGACTTAGATTTTCTTCCTTCCTTCCTTCCTTCCTTCCTTTTTTCTTTCTTTTCTTTTCTCTCTCTCTTTTGTTTGCTCAATAGGTAGCCCTGGTTGCTCTCAAACCACCCAACTTGGGTCTTCCTCTCTGCCTGGGCCTCTCAAACTGCTCTGATAACAGACTTTCCATTTGGTCAACATCCTGGCCTTCCTACCTGTTCTTAAACTCTGGGCTGGAGGAGATCTTTCTGCTGAGGCCTGCCATCACCCTAGTTATTCTGTTTGCCTTGGTGTCGAGGTGGGAGGTTGCTATGGTGCCCAGCCTGGTTTCAACTACAGGCTTCAACCATCTTCTCATCATGGCCTCCCCCAGTGCCAAGGAGACAGGTATGACTTGATGGCCGACACCCCCACGATGATTTTAGAGTCACAACTTCCCTTGGGAGGAGAAAGCAGGCCCACCCTGGGGCTTGAGGACAGCAGAGGGGTGTGCGCCCCGGTGGAGACACCCCCCTGCACCAGGCACTCCCTTGGGGCAGGCATGGCTGGCGAATCTGGCTGCTCTCTCAGGAGTCCCAGGTCATCAGAAGGGAGTGAATATCATGGTGGTGCACCAAGAAGGGTGTGAATCTGGCAGCGGGGGTTCACACCTCTCACCCCAGCTCTTTGGGTGGCCAAGACGTGAGGATGGCTTGAGTTACAGGTCTGTGGCCAGCTCGGGCACCTTGGCAAGATGCCATCTCTACAAGAAACCAACAAAATGAGCCGAGCATGGTGGCAGATGCCTGTGGTTTCGGCCACTTGGTTGGCCACGGTGGGAGGATCATCGTAACCCAGCTGGTGCAGGCCATGGTGGCTGAGAGAAGGCCCATGTGCTCTGGCCTGGAGATAGGGTGGGACTCTGACTCAGAAAAATACTAACTACCACCAACACAACCACAGGCCGGGCTTAGGGGCTCAGTCTGGTATCCCGGCCCTTCGGGGGCTGAGACGAGTGGACAGCCTGAAACTGCGGGTTTGAGACCAGCCTGGGACACTGGGCAAGATGTAGTCTCAGTCGTCAAAAATAAATCCAAACATTAGCCTGGTGTGGTGGCACAGGCCTGTGGTTCCAGCCACTCAGGGATCTGAAACGGGAGGATCACCTGAGCCTGGCAAGTGGAGGGCGAGGTGGCCATGCACATGTCCCTGTGCTCTGGCCTGGGTGACAGAGTGTATTTCTGACCCCAAATGATACTTATCATCATCACCACCACCACCACCCATCCTGCCACCCAGCGGGAGGAGTCACCCGTAGGGATGGGAGAGAAAAAGGCACTTTCTCGCCTGTTGTTCAAAGGAAGCTTCAAAGGTGGCCCCGGGCACATCCATCCAGCACCTTTGGCCACACATCCCAGAAGTTCTGCCTCCGTCCTCCACACTCGTGCCCCATGGCAAAGACGCATGTGAGCTCACGGAACAAATGTCCCAGAGTTAGGGCAGCCACTGGGCACTGAGCAATCAAAGTGGTCCGGCAAGGCAGTGACCAGCCCAGGTTCTGGTCACTCGGTTTGCCACCTTTGGGCAAGGGCTGGGCCCCTTCCTCTCCCGATCACTCCATCATCTTCCACCCACACAGACCTTTCCATGGGGAGCTGTGGATGCCCATCGTGAAGCACATGGGAGGCATCTTTTTTTAGCCAGAGTCTCCCTCAGCCTGACTGGGGCATGGTGGCATGAATGTGGCTCCCAGATTCTCGATCTGCAGGGCTTAGGTGCTACTCTCACCTTGGCCCCCAAGCAACCGGGAGTCTGGGGGCCAACACACCTGGCTCGATTTGGAGACTTTTCTCTGAGACAAGGTCTTCCCACATCACCCGGGGTGGTCTCCATCCCCTGGCCTCAGGCTGACTCCCTCCTCAGTCTCCCAGGGTGCAGGGCTGACGGCCATTAGCCATGGTGCCCAGGCTGGATTTGCACATTGTATCGGTGGGGACACACAAAGGAAGGCCCTGGGATGAAGGCGATGCTGGCGCTGCCATGCGCAACTCCTTTGTTTGCATTCCTGGATGGACTAGGTCTTGCACATGGCCCAGGCAGGTCTCGAACTCCTGAGCTCCAGCTGTCCCCCTCCTCAACCTCCCAAAGCCACAGCCCGATTGTCTGCTGATCTAACATCTTTTGGGAATTCTAGGCCCAGGGCTGGGGGATCCTTCCCAAATGATCTCTGTCTGTTCACAATGATGCCAACTCCGTACATTAATGGATGCTCTTCTTTTTTTCCTTGTTTTATTTGAGTCAGATTCTCCCTCCTTCCCCCAGGTTGGAGGGTGGTGGTTCACTCTTGGCCACCACAGCATTGCCCTGCCAGGCTCCAGCAAGACTTACCCTGGCCTTCTGAGGAACCAGAATGACAGGCACATGCCACTACACCCAATTCATTTGGAACAGAGGGTAGAGACGAGGTCTTGCCAAGTTGCCCGGGTGCATCTTGGCCTGCAGGCTGGGGCCAGCCACTGGTTTCGGCATCCCAAAGTCCTGGAATGACATAGCTGAGCCCCCAACAGGGCCTCAATCCTTAGTCAAAGCGAATTAGAAAGCTTGGCATTGCGGCCCATGTCTGGAATCCCAGCACTCTGGGAGACTGAGGCAGGAGGTTAACTGGAACCCAGGAGCCCATGGCCAACCCGTATCACATAGGGAGACCCCATCTCCACACTCATCCAAAGAGGGGATCTGGGGTGGAGGTGGCTGTCATCCTGGAAACTCTGGATCATGAGGTGGGAGGATTGCCAGAGCCCACAATTTTGAGATGGGCATTGAACGACGGTCGTGTCCTCAGGTCCCAGCCTGGGCCACAGAGCCAGACCCTGTCTCCAAAAACATCAGAATCATACAAAGATTCTCAACTGGGCATGCTGTCTTCACAGGGTGACTTGCTTTAGAGCCATGAAAAATGGGATTGGGGGGAAAAATGTTTTCCAGGTGAGGGATATGTCCCTGGCATTTCTTGGCAGAATGCCCTCATTGCCAAGTAAGAGGGTTAGCTTGCCTGCTGCACATTTCTAACCTTGGAGAGGAGAGTCAGCAAGAATCTGGCCTGTGAGCCTTGGGAACTCCTGCACCAAAGCAGGGCCAGCCATTGTTAGGGGTTGGGTGGGGCAGGAAGAGGCTGAGCTTGGGGGCAGTCTCCTATAGGGGTTGGGGGATAAGGACTGAAGCAGAAGTTTTGTAGGAGAATGGATTTCTTTCTTTCTTTCTTTTCCTATCTCTCTCTCTCTTTTGTTCTCTCACTAGGCAGTCCTGGCTGCTCTCAAACTGCCCTCACCCCAGGTTTTCTGAGTTTTCCTTGGGTTCGAGGTGGGGGCTTGCTATGGTGTCCAGCATGGTCTCAGCTCCTGGGTGCCAGCCATCTTTTCATCTTGGCCTCACTGAGTACCGAGGACACAGACGTGAGTAGCCCCACCAACCCCCACTAGGATTTGAGAGTCACACACTCCCTGTCCCTGAGGTGCCTGTGGGAGGAGCGAGTAGGTCCACCCTGCCCTGGTGAATGAGATCAGTGGAGGTGTGGGCCCCCTGGTGAAGACACACCCCAGCACCAAGCAATTCCTCTTATCGAGCTCAGAGGGTGAGTCCAACTGCCCACTCCAGGGTCTCGGGTCTTCTGAAGGGAGTGAGCCTCTGGGTGGGGCCCCAAGAGTGGTGTGAAGGGTGGTCGTGTGGGATCACACCTGTCTCACCAGTACTTTCAGAGGCTGAGGTGAGAGGATGAACTGAGCCCCTGGGTTCGAGACCAGCCCGGGGACCTTGGCAAGACCTCATCTCTACCCAAAACCAAAAAAATGAGCTGAGCGTGGTGGCACACATCTGTCGTGCCAGCCACTCAGGAGGCCATGGTCGGAGGATCACTGGAGTCCAGCCAGTGGAGGCCACGATGGCCAAGAATGGGCCCCCGAGCTCTGGCCTGGGTGACACAGTCTGTCTCCTACTCAGTATAATAATAGCAACCAACAACACAGGCTGTGCTCAGGGACTCATCCTCAAAACCTGGCCCTTCATATGCAGAGGTGAGTGAATGCCCTGAGTCTCTGGGTTTGGGACCAACCTAGGATATTGTGCAAGACCTTCTCTCGGTCATCAAAAATAAATCCAATGATTAGCCGGGCATGGTGGCTCAGGTCTGTGGTTCCAGCCACTCGGGGGGCCAAGGCCCAAGGATTGTCTGAGCCAGGCAGGTAGAGTCGGTGGTATCCTTGTGCATGCCCCTGTACTCCAGCCTGGGCGACAGAGAGGGATTCTGACTCCAAATAATCATAATCACCACCACCACTACCACCAGCAGC
>NW_007233638.1:632030-663762 GCF_000164805.1 Carlito syrichta | reverse complement strand
CTCGCCAAGTTGCCCAGGCGGGTCTCGAACCCGTGGGCTCAGGTAATTCACTCACCTCAGTATCCCAAAGCGCGGGATTACAGGCTGAGCCACCGAGCCCGGCTTAAATTGGGTGATTAAAAAGCTGAGTTATTGGCTGGGCGTGGTGGCTCATGCTTGTAATCTCAGCACTTTGGGAGGTCAAGGCGAGAGGACTGGATGAGCCCAGAAGTTTGAGAACAGTCTGGGCAACATGGTGAGACCACATATCTACAACAAATCCAAACAATTAGCCAGACATGGTGGTGCACACCAGTAGTCCCAGCTACTTGAGAGGCTGAGGCAGAAGGAATGCCTGAGCCCAGGAAGTCGAGGGGTGGTAGTCATGGTCCTGCCACTACACTCCAGCTTGGGTGGCTGTGTAAGACTCCAACTCAAAAAACAAAAAAGCTGAGTTATTTAGAGTAGCTATCTTTGAAGTACAAATATTAGGGCTTCTATTTATGTACTTGCATTCTATCCTTTTATATATTTTTGTTTATGCTTTGTAATGTTTATAATATGTTAGTACAGCCGTACAGACATAAAATTTATATATAAATAAGTCTGTACATAATAGGGGAGTGTGCTCTCACAGGGCTATATGAGCAAAAACATACAGCCTAATCTAGAAAACAAAGTTGTCCAGACATCTTTGTCTCCCACTGTGCCAGAGAAGAAAAGTGTCCCATACTTACGGTCATTTTCTTCTTGAATCTGAGCATTAACCATGTCAATACAATTCTGAATTTCATTCCAGCTTAAGTTATCTTGCCCTTGGGATAAGGCTTCTAGTTTGATAGAGAGCAGAGCATTTGCATAACTGTGGAAGAAAAAAATAACCATGATGCCAATCAGAGACATTCGATCTTAGTTCCTGTTATGTATCTCAAATACAACACATGGCCAAACGTGGATGTTATAGGGCCGGACAAGGAGTGGAAAAGCAAATGAAGCTGTCTTGGGTGGCTTTGCCAACATACACCAAGCTCACTTGTACTAGTGGTGTTTTTTTTTTAGAAGTATTTTTATGTACAAATCCTGTTTAATGAAAGTTCCTCAAAATCCAAACTTGTACCTAACACAAACAAAACTAGAAGCACTTGACTCTGTGAAATTCCTTTTTTTTCCTGGTTACTCACCAATTTTCCTTTCCTCAGCATGAATTGGTTCTGCTCAGTCTCCAGATGATCATTTAACTCAGGTTAAAACTCTGAGTTATCATGGCTCTCAATACTTCTATCATCAAGGGTCCTTCTTATTATTTCTCTTTTCCTTCCAAAGTCTAAGTTTTGAAAAACCTTTTCCACCGTAGCCCTAATACAGTTGGGTTGCCCTGAGGCCTAATTAGCCCACTGAGGAACCAAAGAAAATACAAATGTAGTTCCAGAAACCTTGCTGAATAACACAGATCTTCACTGTATGTTTTCTTAAAGACAGAGCACATGCACTGAACAAGAATATCCCCAAATTCCTCTTCACCTGCCCATTTCTCCAAAGCCTCCATAGCTGCTATGTAAAAATCTCTCTTCTGTGTCCCCCCATACCTCACTTATGATCCTTGACTCTCCTCACTGTGCATAGCCCTCTGGAAGATAGAGTTTGATTAACCACTCTACTAATTTTTTTCTTATCCTGAGGAAGTTTCAGGGAAAAACTTAACCATATCAATATATTATTAAGAAACTTTTATTTCTCAATAACCAATTTTCTCACTTAGAAATCATAAAACCAATGTTACAACCATAGGCTAATATGAACTATTCCAGTTAAAAATAAAGAAACATGATAGTGTGCTTTTACATCTTTATACCAGAGAAATAAAGAATAGTTCTCTATGGACATGCTGATTAACAATGTATTTGACTTCTAACTAGTTTAGGGATTTGCTAATGGCAGAGGTTAAAAGAAATAACATCATATTGAGTCTAAAACAGTTTCCTGGTTGTGACAAATTTTCTTAAAATTCTGCATGCTTCAAGGTGATGCTGAAGGGTTTTCCACAGAGAACAGCTTGAGAGAAAAACATCATTCAAAATAGGAAATGGTGATGATTTACTGTCTGTAGATGAATGAGGCCTTGCCAAGTGCAGATGTGAACACTGGCTGGTATGTGTAGACTGTTAGAGTGACAAGCCTAAGAAAATATTCTGCTGCACTAATCTTGCTGGTTCCCAGAAGAGATAACATTTGCAATTGTGTGGGAAAGAGCATAGGAACACTTGATGGAAACACAGCATAAGGCAGGCAGGACTCGGAAGTGCTGATACTGTGCTTAGCTGAGCTGGGTAAAGGGACCATGCTCCAGGAAGTGAGCAGACCATGCACAAGAACAGAGAGACCAGAAAGTATACAGTGGGGTTGGACCCAGCTTGGTTGAACTGCAAAGTATAAGTAGCGATGTAGTGTAAGGTCAGGACAACACATGTAGAGTGAGAAGTCTGTTCTTAATTCAAATGAGAACAATCAAACAGAAGAATTATGAACATAGCTACATTTGGGAACAGTTCATCTGGGAACAGCATACACCCAGGGCTGATGCCAAGTCATGCATCACTTTTTGTGAGGCCTCACCCTCACCCCTGTGCTATGAAGAACCTGTACTCTGTGAGGAGAGGTCCTGTACAGAGCAGTGTTTCTCAAACCTGATCATCTGCAAATCTGGACTTTCAAGAACTGTTAAGAAGTTGACTTTGGAAGTGAAGTGCTAAAAAGTGGATGATCTCCTGGGGCCAATACAACCGTCAATACAAAAACCAAAGTGGGCCCTGGAATTTCATGTCGTCTAGGTCATCCACAATGTGCTTAAATCAAATTTTTAAAAATCGTCAACGCACACGTTTTAAAAGTTTTTCATACAGAACACTTGGACTATGAGGCTATATTTGCAAGTCCCAGGTGCAACCTACAGCTATAAATGTGGTTCTCATATGGAATGGGACCACTTCCTTGAGGAGTATTTATAAATGGAGGTCCAGGCATTTTTGATAATAAAAATGGGTGACTGGGTGGGTCAGTGGGGTGCTACTGTCACTCAGAGGGCAGTAGTCAGCGATGCTAAATACATGGGACATCCTTAACGGTTATCTCACCAAGACGCCCCACCAGCCTGTGAGCTTCATAAGGCAGTGACTAGTTCTGTCTTCTCCTCCAGCACTAAGAGTACAGCAAAGCCTGGTTGGGTAAGAGAGAAGAGGTAGGATGACCAATCTGGGAGTTTACAAGGGCAAAGGTGAGAAGTAAAATCTAGGGAAATGGGAAGTGTCTTGCAGAGGTATAAGGCACACGGGCTGGATCTTGACAGCAGAGAGGTGGGCAGGCTCTTCACAGCACTTGGGAGCCTGGCAGAGGGCAGAGGAAAACTCCAGTTGAGCTTGGGGTTTCTAAGCCTGGAGGAGAGGATGAGTCATTCACACAAACAGCGGAGGTAGAAATAAATTACCTTGGAAACACTCTGGAGTCTCATTCATACTAGACGGTCAAATTTAAGCAAAACAAAAGCATTTGTTTCTCCAAGATGACTAAAAACATGGAAAATCCACAGTCCTTCCACTACTTTTTGGTCATTCTCTATATAGACAGGTGGTCAAACATCATTTGTTTAACCTAAGAAATCTGATTTTTCCTGTGCAGCTTTGTGTGACCCAAGAGAATCAGCCAACCTACCTATTAGGCAAGTTCGGTAATCAGTATCTGAAAAGAGCTTTGCCAAGATTTGTGCCAACATCTCCCCCTAGTGGTCACAAGAATCCAAGATTCCCTTATTTTAACTGGCCCTTTTGTCTTACTGAATCTCTAACTTGGCTCCTTTATTTTACACCCTTTAATTTTCTTTCTAGATCCACTATGGTGTTTTGTAATGCTACCAATCGTTCTATCTAGTAGCACATTTCAGAAACATGAAAGGAAAGACACTAAACTGAGACTGTTACCCGCTGCCATGACCCACTGTGGTCTCTGGACTCCTTTGGCTTAGCAATCAGCAGAGTGAGTTTTAGGCCCAACTGCCTAACTTTAGGTCTGTAACTCCAGATTCCATTTCTTTATCAGTAAAACTGGATGATTATTAAAGTTACTTCCAACTCTTCTATATTGTTTCCAAAAGAAGCCCAAGGGAAGGTATGTTTTCAATACTTCCTTTATTGTGAACCCATCTTTGCCAATGACAAAGTCAGTCATAAACTTTCAGAGGATAATCATTTTCAGATTCCTTTTGTTCCCCCACAAAGAAGATTGTAAAGAAGGACTCTAATTAGAATGACTCTTAAAACAGACTAGCTTTCAAGAAACACGAGTAGGTATATGGATGCCTCCACAAGGGAACAAAATTCTTAATTTGTAAGATCTGCCAAACATGCATTTCTGCATTGATAAAAGGTTTGGAAAATGTTCCTTACCGTTCCATATATGCCTTGTCCAGATTGTTTAGGCCTATTGTGGGGCTTCTGAGTTGATCCTGCACAGACACAAGATCGTTGCTTTCCAGGGCCTGGTTGAGCAAAGCAACAGCAGACAACATTTCCACAGCAATCGAGAGTTCCTCGTGGGCCAAGTAGTTCTGTTGGAAAACATACGGCAATATAAGCTCCCCAAATAAGACACCTCATGTTGTGATGGAAGTTTGTAATGCACAATTAAAAGAGCAGAGACAAGTCAAAGATCTTGACAGCCCAGCAGAAAGAGGGGTCATTGGTCACCTGCTTTCCATTTTCGGCTTTAACCGACAGGTAAACGGGTTTTCTTCAGAAGGTCATTTTGGGAACTGCTTTAATCACAACCAACAGTCATGAACTTTGCAGCAAATTGGTTGGAGCTGGAGACCATAATACCAAGTGAACTATCACAGTCACAAAGAACTGAACACTGTAAGTTCTCACTCATTAGTGGGCCCTGAACATTAGTCACATTAGCACGAGGGAGGGATAGACAGTCACTGTACACTACTAGGGGAGGGAGAGAGGGAGAAAAGAAAGCGGGGGACACACGACAACACAAAGGGTCCACTACCAGGGAGAATGAGGTCCAGTTAGAAGCCCAGATTTCACCTGCATGTAGCCTACTTATGTAGTTAGTTCTCACTTGTACCCCACATCTATAAAATAAAATAAAACAAACTACAACCAACAGTTATGATTCCTCAAATATCTGCATTCCCATAGTGGGTCCCTGCTCCCAGCTAAGCTGGAGGCTTAAAGGCTCAGTCCAACCATATAATTAAGCCAAGGACTAGACAACATTGTCACTGAAAGAAAGTGTGAGGTAGGATTTTAGCACAGCTAATGATTTCCAGTTTAAACAAAGAGTCAAGGTAAGGAGGGGAGAACTGTACCCAAAAGTTGTAACTAGAAAAATAAAGCAATGTTTAAACCAAGAACATTGATTCTAATTCCAAAAAAGCTAGTCTAAGTTACATTTTTATAAACTGGGAAGAAATTTTTAAATGTACCATAAGGTCTAGAGATGTGAAGAAATCTGAGGTAATCTTTTGGCAACGGCAAGTAAGGATCCCTTGATTTATATGATTTAAAATCTGGATTTGGCTTATCTAAAAAAATATATCTTAGATTTCAGAACCCCTTCCTTTCAATATTTTCCTTAATTTAACCATTTTACATCATCTTGGCCCACCTTCAAAAGGGATATTTTTCATCTTATTGAAGGAACATAAGAAAGAGCAGGAAAAAGAATTACATTTAGGGTATTATATGCACTTCATATATATGATGTAATATTTATATTAAAATATATTATTATAGCTTTCTGGGTCTCCACAGAAATCTTGCAGACTGATTTCAGAATAAAAAGGATAATTTTAACTTCTCTGGCAAATGGTAAGAAAGGGGGGATGATAAGGAGCTGTAAGTAAATTTTATCCTAATATCTTACATCAAGTATAAGTTTAACACTATAAGCTAGGTGTAAGATTGCAAGTGAAGAGCAGAATGGAATCATTTATGAGTCCCCTCCTCTACCTTTCAGTGAACTGTCCAGAAATAGCTAAAGTGGCCTCCAGCAAAAAGGAGAAGGAAAAGTAGCAGGGCTGGACAGCCTCAGGCTGACCTGTCAGGAGGAATGACCGCCAGGGAGTGTTAACAGCCTTGGGCTTCACACCTCGAGAAGAGGGAGAAAATATTAGTGAGACCCCACCTAAGTGCAATTTAAGAATATAACCTATTTTTATTTTATTATGAAATACTATATTTCTATTTAAAAAACACAGGAAGTCTTGATAAGAAAAAAGAAATTCTCCCACCCAAACCTTTTTGTAGATATCCTTTTATGTATTCTAAATTCATGCATACATTTACAGAAATTTTGTTCATTATGACTGATTTTACTTTTATTTTCTTACTACAAAAACCAAGATAATGCCATATATTTTATTTTATTTTAAAAATTAAATGAGATTAATTTTTTTTTTTTTTTGAGTTGGAGTCTCACTCTGTCACCCAGACTGGAGTGCAGTGGCCGCTCCTGGCCACCGCAGCCTCGACCTGCTGGTCTCCGGCGATCCTTCCGCCTCAGCCTTTCAAGGAGCCGGAATTACAGGCATGTGCTACCACGCCCAGCTGATTTTTTGATTTATTGTAGAGATGAGGTCTCGCTGCCCAGGCGGGTCTCGAACCTGCTGGCTCAGGCAATCCACTCACCTCAGCCTCCCAAAGGCGTGGGATTACAGGCTGAGCCACCGAGCCCGGCTCAGAGATTAATTTTTTTTAAGTCAGTGTCTTATTCTGTCGCCCAGGCAGGAGTGCAGCAGCACCATCATGGCTCACCGCAGCCTTGACCTCCTGGGCTCAGGCGATCCTTCCATCTCAGCCTCCCAAGTAGCTAGAACTACAGGTATGTGCCACCATGTTCAGCTCATTTTTTTTGTAGAGACCAGATCTTGTTATGTTGCATAGGCTGGTCTCGAACTCCTGGGCTCAAGTGATCCTGCCTCCTTGGCCTCCCACAGTGCTGGGATTACAGGTATGAGCAACTGCGCCTGGCTTTGCTATATTTTTTAATCTCATTTTTTCCACTTAATATTAGTGTGGCTATCTCTTTACTGGTTGCACATATTTCTAGTACATGGAAGTACCATAAATTAAGCAATCTGTTATTAATTAAACATGCAATCTCCTTCCTGTTTCTCAATGTTATGAGATGCTGAGATATCTCAGACACTAGAGCTATTGGGTCCACATCCTTTAGGTTCATTTTCTAGAATGTAACTGTCCACATCATGGTCTTTGATGTGTGTTACAGAGGCCATCCTCCAAAAAGGCTGCACAATCCATGCTCCTCTCAGCTGTAGGAGATGCCTGCTGCACCATTTTTATACCCACACTAGGTTAAATCTTTCTAATCGCTATCAATTTAATTTTTAAAAACAACTATACTTTGTTTTAGCTTACATTTATTTATTTCCAGATGAGTTTGAACTTGTATGTGTGTATGTCATTTGTATATTCCTTGTTTTGTGAACTGCCTGTTCGTGCTCTTGGTCTCTCCTTTTTTTTGGTGAATAAGTGCTAATTATGATTTAGCGATCCAATAAATGTCCTCTGTTTTTCCTTAGAACTGTAATTTTTAAGTTATTTTCTACATT
This sequence comes from Carlito syrichta, assembly GCF_000164805.1. Classification (NCBI taxonomy): domain Eukaryota; kingdom Metazoa; phylum Chordata; class Mammalia; order Primates; family Tarsiidae; genus Carlito; species Carlito syrichta. Next base: position 656,150 of record NW_007233638.1, on the reverse strand, counting down.
TAATCTCTTATTTTGGAAATTTATTCTGATATATGATATGTGTAGTGATGTTTTCTTAACAATGGCTAAATACTTGTAAGGATTTCATTGATTAAATAATCATTTCCCCACCTTTTGCAATACTAGCTTTCTGATATACTGAATTCTTGGCTCTGCTTCTAGTACCTTCCATTTTGTTCTATTGTTTGGCTTACAGGAGCACTAGTAAACCTGCTCTTAATTACCATAACCTTATACAAAATGACTGCTTAATACTATTAGCATATTAAGGAGCATAAATTTACAAAAATCAAAGCCATGATGCTAATACTCTTATTTTCAGGCTTCTAAAGTGCAGATTGCACTTATTTTTCTGTATCAAGAATATTACATATTTTAGAAAATCATAACAGTATAGCTAAAAACTTATCCAAGGATCCTTAAAAAAAAAAATCACACAGAGATTAGGAATAATTTTCATGTGTTTTGTGTACCACTGCCTGAGTTTCCTGACTATACTCATAGCATCTTCATGTAGATAAAGAGAAAGGAGGTCATGGCATTGGTACAGGTGGGTCAGTGGAACTGGGAACTGGAACAAGTTAGAATGGGGGTAAAACACCCACTGCGCCTTTCCTAACTGGCCTTCCCTACTGCTTGGACCCAGGGCTACCATCTCTACAACCAGCATCTTCTCTGACTCACCATGGCATTCTGTTTCTGGAGGTTGAAGAGCTCGTTCTGATACATGGCAGCAGCAAAAGGATAAACAGCAGGCAGCTGGGCCTCTGGCTTCTTCAGCGCAAGCAGCGTGTTCTCAGGGTCACCTTCCAGAATGACAGCATTGATATGGTCCACAGCAGCCTGCCCTGAGGGGGGGGTTCATGGTCTGTCAGAATGCCTGCTCTTCCCACAGCTGCCTGATCCAACCAGCCCTTCTTTCCAGGATTTGAACCTAAGTAGTCACTTCCCATGAATTCCGAAAAGCTGCAGGTGCAGGGGAGGCAGAGCCCTGAAAATGTTATCTCATTCATTGATTAGGTCCAACCCTTGAAGTCAGTGCCGAAAAGCACCTCAGCATAGATGTAGCTTGAATTATGAGATCATTCCTGCCCAGCATAACTTTCCAACCATTCCTTTTAGTCAGGACCAGCTCTGGTCCCATCTCTTCTACGAAGCCTTCAAATGACTCCAGTCCCTGAGTGTTCCCCATCTTGTGAATGCTGTAGTTATTTAAGCTAAGCCACATGGCTCCGGCAGGCTTTTCTCCACTGTTCCTTGTGACTTAGTACTCTTCCCCAAGGAGACATTAAGCTCAAGAACCAGAAGCAAGCCACGCCCTCCTGTTGCATTCTCCTAAAGAGTAAGCACCACGGAAAACCCCTAGCGGGCACTCAGATACCCTGCTGTGTGTGTCATCCATACAAGCATAAGCTCCATGATCTCTCTACTAGCGTGAGGTTCAGACGGCAAAGACCTGAATTTTAGTGCTCAAACTGGGGTGACTGGAACAGCGGAGTTAGCACAGAAACAAAACTGCTAGTGAAGTGGGAAGGTGAGTGATGAACTCTCCAGGCAAGAGCAAACCAGATGGAGCCCTACAGAGAAGGCATCTGAGAAGCAGAAATAACACAGACCATAGATTTCAAGGGCCAATCTGTCTGCCTAATACATAAGCAGACTGCAGATGAGATTATTCTAACCTTTTTTTTTTTAAAAGATGACAATGTATCTTTCCTAAATAAATTTACAAGGTACTTGCCCTCAATCCTTTTACTGAGAGACATCATTCAACAGCAGGAAATACTTATGACTAATGGAATCTTTTAAGGCATCCCCCAGAAAACTTACACCAAATGTAAAGGACCCTGAAAACCCAAGTGCTTCTTTTCTATCTTTGAAATTAATGTGACAAACTAAAGAATTCCGGAAAAGAAGGTCTGTGGCGGTATGGTCTGTTCTGCTAAAGTTGCCAGGGCCTTTCAGCTGCATTTCAGATTACCCTGAGAAGGATCTGACTTCCTCTTTAACACATTTATTATATGGGCTTATTTAAGTGGATGTTAAATATTACCAGTAAATCATATCCTTAAAACTTTTTTTTGAGACAGGATCTTGCTTTGTTGCCCAGGCTGGAGTACAGTGATACGATCACGACTCGCTGCAGCCTTGACCTCCTGGGCTCAAGCAATACCCCTGCCTCCGCCTCCGGAGTAGCTGGGACTTCAGGTATGCACCATCATGTAATTTTTAAAAATATATTTTGTAGAGAAGAGATCTCATTGTGCTGCCAAGGCTGGTCTCAAACTTCAGGGCTCAAGCAATCCTCTTGCCTCGGCCTCCCAACGAAAAACTCTCAATAAACTATTTTTTCTAAAAAGTAAGCTCAAAAATTGGCAAGCTCAGCCATCTTTTGCACTCTGCATTTAACAAAATTTCCAGCACTGATCTTAATAGAAAATATCATGCAATAAATGGGATGCATGTGCCAAACTCAAAAGTTAAATAGTCTGCAGTTCAAACACAGCTGAAACCTCTGACAATGGATACGTTGACATTACCACCAAGCTGTCACTTAGCCATTACTATGAGTGCTCTGAATGCAGATGCCTTAATGTTTTAATATACTCACTTGGTCGAGGAAAAGCTGGTCAAGGTAATTATTCTTACACTGTCTCATTGACATGTAACCAAAATATCCTTTAGAGGGTTATGTTTTGTTTTTTGAATCAGAGTCTCACTCTGTCACCTAGGCTGGAGTGCAGTGGCACGCTCATGGTCACTCCAGAGTCAACCTGCTGGGCTCAGGCGATCACCCTATCTCAGCCTTCAAAGTAGCCAGAACTATAGGCGTGTGCTACCGTACCTGGCTAATTTGTTGATATATTGTAGATACAAGGTCTCACCAAGTTGCCCAGGCTGGTCTCGAACCCCTGGGCTCAAGCAATCCTCTCACCTCGGCCTCCCAAAGTGCTGGGATTACAGGCTTGAGCCACGGCGCCTGGCCAAGGGTTTTTTACTGGACTATAAATTTTCAGGTGGGGAGAAAGAAAAAAAATCTTCACAATAATCATATTTTACACATGTAAAGCCATCAAACATGGCAATGCCCTCCATCAGTTTCAGCTGGTTGTGCCATCAGTACAAACTATTCAAGGCTTCTTGCTTAAAAATGAAAAAAAGCATAACCAATTTGGCATTAAATTTGCGGTCAGGAAAACATGGCACTGAGTAAAGAACTAAAACATTTACATAAGGCATTTTATTTAACATAAAAAAGAAACTATTTTAGTGGTTATAAACATTTCAAAAATAAAGGATGGTGCAAGACCATGAAGCCAAGTCCTCTCTAAGTGCATGGGCCTCAGATGTCTCGCTGGCAATATTAATTTCTTCCTGTAACTCATTTCTGCCAAGCATAACGAGATTCTCAGCTTTCACAGAGCACAAAAGGAAAAACTGGAAATTGTACTTCATGTATCACCAGCAGTGTTTTCAAGATTTAGTAGAAATAAAAAACAGTACTATGGTAGACCAAGTCTATGAGGATTGCTTGAGTGCAGGAACTCGAGACCAGCTTAGGCAACACAGTGAGTCTCTACAAAAAATAAAAACAATTATACCAGGTGTGGTGGTACATGCCTGTAGTCCTAGCTACTTGGAAGGCTGAGGCCGGTGGATTGCCTGAGACCAGGAGGTTGAGGCTGTAGTAAGCCATGATCGTGCCACTGCAGTCCAGCCTAGGTGACATGGTAAGATCCCTACTCAAAACAAAACAAAATAAAACAAACAACCCACACAAAAAAATCTCCCCAAAACCCCAGGAACGTGCATCCTCAAATGTTAAGGTATTGCCTTTAAAAAAAACACCTGAGAGATCTCAGCCACATTGTGTGTATGTGAGGTAAATTCTCAAACGCACTCAATTGTTGACTCTTAGACACTGACATTAACTTGGTTCGGGACTTACTCGATTACATTTGAACACTTTAAGATGTCTCTCTCCAGCACTTAGCAGCAGACTTCTGAGGAATACCTATAGGTGTGCATTTTATGCAGGTGTTAAGAGCAATAGAGAATATTCAAAACCCATCTAGGAAGGTAAATAAAGGGCTAGGTTTAGGACGGTTGTCATTAGTGGACACTCTGGGTTTTCATTTGGCAAGGGGTTCCCATGCTTTAAATGGTCTTTCATGTATTCGTTTTTTGGGTATACATGGGTTATTTAAATTTACCTAGGGGAAATAAATGTCAAATAAATTTCTTACTGCCTCTTCTGATGTTCAAATAAAAATAAATTTTTCTAGAGGAGAGAAAAGATTAATAAAAAGACTGAGGTATCTAAACTTGCATATGCTTACTTTAATTACCTGAGTTTTCTGTTCTTTATGGTGACACACCTTAACTAGGTACTAAAAGGAACTGAACTGCTTGACTCTACAGAGTTTCAAGGACATGGTACTCAAACATGCAATTGTGCAGTTTCATTTCACCTGGTCTGTCCTCTAGTCTCATTCACTGGCACTAAAGCTACACAAGTGTAAGAAAACAAGTGATTGGGAAGTAACAAAAAGCAGAATTTACAATTCCAACAGAACACTATCACGTAATCAGGGCAAGGAACAACAATCTAAACCATTATCTTTTATTAAATGATCTTCAATACTAACCCTAAAAGGGGCAGATTCAAATTTGAAAATCATTGTACCTGCGATAAAACAGGAAGGTAGAACCAAATTAGCTTCAGGATACTTTGAGTTATTTGGCATGGACTAGGAAGATCACCAGAAAAGCTTAACAGGAAACAACCAGATGTTGCATCATAATTAAGAGGAACATGGACATTAAGTAGATTTTTCATTATATAAGACAGTTTTACAAGTATGTGAGTTGAGAGTTTTGCCAGGATCCTAGCAAGCAGAGCCTGTCTCTCACAGAATACCTATTTCCTTCACACACTTCATTACTTACTGTTGACTGCATTAATGTTGCCTTGGATTTCTGCTTGAGTCAGCAGTTCCTCATATGCATCTCTTTCTTCTTCTGAAATACAGCTATTCTGCAAAACAAAGTCTTCACTGATTCTTGAGGTTAAATCCAATGTTTCCAAAGCTCAAAACTCAAATGCAAAAAAATGCAAAGAGTGATAAAACCATTCACTAATTCTCACTTGAACTCCACGGAAGCATTTGTAGAGCAATGATGACAGAAGTGAACAACAGACCCACTGCCTCTTCAAAAAGGCCTGATTTTCTTATGTGGAAAACAATAGGTTGAACCCCTATTCAAAAAATTGCCATTTTTTCTTGCTAAAAAGCAGTTTAATATCACCAATTTCATTTGATTTGATTGAATAAAATCAAGAACACAAATAATACCTAATAGAACAGAATAGATTCCATAGGAGAATTTTTCAAAATAATACTTAGCCAGTTTGAAATAAAAATTTAAAAAGCGATAACAGCTAGGGAGGGCCTTGAGGAATAGAATAATGTCAGGAACAGGACACAGATAGGAGGATTTGGTCACGCAGGGAAAGCACGTTGGGCCACGGCATGGCGAGTGTGTCCAAGGTGAGCCCCAAAGATGGGAAGGGCAGGTGAAGGCCAAGCTAAGGTGGGATTTAATTCAGGAGGCAACAGAGAATCAGGGGATCGATTCTGCAACCTCTAGCTCTGACAGGGGTTGGCCTGGAGAATGGCAGGAGCAGGGAGATCCACAAGGAAGGTGCTACAGGAGTCCTGAGGCAAGGGCAGGGCTGGGTCAGAGTGGTGAGACTAGAAGTTGGGCGATGGATTCAAGTCTGAAAGAAAGGCAGCATTATCAGCAATTAGCAAGGGGTCATAAAAAGAAACAAGGTAGTCATCATTCCAAACCAGGGAAGTTGGCAAGGGGCATTCTTCGGACATGGTGGATGCGAGGCCCCAGGGGCACAGGTGGAGGTGTGTAGAGGAGTGTGAAAAGGCGGATTTGGGAGGGTCTGGTACAAAGCTCACAGTTGCTTCTTCCACAAGTGGGTGATCTCAAGGAAAGAAGAGCAGAGAAGGAATTCAATGTCAGAACTCAAATAATCCCCGTATTGAGAAGGAGGAGGAAGAGGGTCGCTAAGAGAGATGGGAGAGATGGAGGAGAGCCCTGGCAGCAAAGAAACCCAGGAGCCAGGGAGTCAGAGATCCTCCAGCAAGAGGTGGTGACCAAGCAGATGCTGATGGAGCACCAGGAGAGACACCGAAAGAAAAAGTGGTTTCCTTCCAGTCATGGAGCAGAGAGTGACAGGGCAAGAGCTTAGAGAGAGCACAGCTGGGGAAGAAGCAGTTCTCAGGGCGAAGTTTCCAATAATGGACTAGACAGAAAGGTGAGGAAGCATGGCGTAGGAGCAGGAGGAGGTGACTTGCCCAGCAGGGACATTCTCAAGTAGGAGGGGTTAAACTACTGGGAAATATTAGGACAGGAGATTCAAAAACATCCTCTCTAAATCTCACCACACGAAATTACTGTCTACTAATAAATACAAAGGTAACAGCGTCTGCTGATGGTGCCTAATAAGGGATAATCTTTAGCTGTTATTTCTATACTTTCTGGGAAAGCAGGAAGTTTACAACATGACTGTCAATCCCTCCAGTCGGTAATGTTCATCATCAAAGGAAATCTAATTGCCTCACGTGGTGTATGGTTTGCTTTCACCCTCACATTTCATCAAATCAATTGCCTACGGCCACAGAGACAGTCAGTTGATTTCCAAATAATCCCTTTTAACAATAAGGTTTAGCTGGGCACGGTGGCTCACACATGAAATCCTATCACTTTGGGAGGCTGAGGTGAGAGGATTGCCTGAGTCCAGGGATTCGAGACCAGCCTGGGTAACATGGCAAGACCTCGTCTCTACAATAAATAAAATATTTAGCCAGTCATGGTGGCGCACGCCTGTAGTTCCAGCTACTTGGAAGGCTGAGGCAGATGGATGACCTGAACCAGCTGGTCGAGGCTGCAGTGGCCGTGAGTGTGCCACTGCACTCCAGCCTGGGCAACAGAGTGAGACTCTGACTCAAACAAACAAAAAAATAAGACTTTTTCAAACAAATAACCCATATTCATGACTGTATTTGTTACTCAGAATCTAAGTACCTTCAGTCTTGCATTTTCCTCTTTTTTCTTTTTGGCTTCCCAGAGTTCTTTCTGATATTCCTGTGCAAGGTAGTCATCCACAAAAGTTAAAACTGCATTTGGGTTTCTTAGCGTTATAATAGTCTGCTCTGCTATTCCTTTTTCAACAGCTTCATTAATGGCTATAACTGCAGCATGTACTGAAAGAAAAGATTTTTTATTAGCAAAAGACAACATGGACAGTTGCATTGACACTGCTTAAACTCAAGCAGTTTTCCTTGGCTTTCAGTAAGTGTGTCAAAAAAGATCCCAGACATATTATGGAGTACATAATATGTCCACATTCCTGTTTGTCTTTGGTCTTGGTCTCAACACCTGCTAAGTAATCCTGACTCATTTATTCAATTTACACTGAATAGCTAAAATGAACCAAGCACTGCATCAACAACAAGGGTTTGAAGTTAAGTCAATCCTGGGCCTCTGGTCAGGACAGCATGGATAGATTTAAAGTAACATGCTGGTTCCAGGAGATACTTGTAATTTAACCTGCAATGCTAAAAGACACAAAGCAATGTAGTCTACTGCTAAAAATCTAAAGTCATAGAAAGTAGAGAACAAAGAAGAATGAAACTATTTTTGAAATCTCTTAATTCACCTTGCACAAGTAGACCAAAATCAATTACTTAGTTTCGTTCTGACATCCTCAAATTAATCATCTAAAACACAAACAGTAACAACCTTTAGGGTGCTTAAAGTTTATCTTCAAAGTATTCTATTTCATGTTATCAAAATCAACAAATAAAAAGTACAGCCCCATCAATGGTAAGCTTGAATTTTAAATAGACTTACATGCAGCTTCATCCACAGACAGTTCATTGGCCAGAATGCCACCTATTTTGCTGAAAGATGGCATCTGTATTCCATATTTCTCAAGTTCTTTTCTCATATTACTGATTTCCTCCTCTAAAAAAGTACCAAAAAATCAAAGAAAGCCACAGACAGAGATGAAGGCAGGAATAGCTATATTCATATCAAGAAATGTCTCATCAAGAAGGTAGGGTTCATTTCTAAACAAGAATCTGAGGAGGACCCAGTCAGAGGGTCTCATTCCACAAACATGGGGAAAGGGAGCCTAGTCAAGTACAAAGAAGATGGGTTAGTTTTCTCTTCTCGTCAATGCAGAGTGAGAAAGGGAATCAATATCAAAATGGAAAAATAAAAATATTGGTACTTTTTTTAGTTACTAGATTGTAAAAAATTATGAAGACAAAGAGTAGTACCTGTGAAGTCTACTTTGCCCAACAAATCTTGGATCTGGGGTGCTATTCCTAGTTTGAACAGATATAAACTGAAAGAAAAACACAAAGTTATCAAAAACTTTCTCATCATAAGTCTTACAGTTATAAATTAAACCAATCTTAAAGGTTTTCTCAAATGAGGAGATAAGAGATATCTAATTTATTCATTTTATAAATGAGGAATCAGTCCCAAGGTAACGCAATCCCTGGTGGGGCCAGGACCGGCACTCCAGTCTGAGTTCCAGAGGCTGGTCTTCTGTGGTATCCAGCACTTCTGGAGACAACTACCTCTCCCATCCATAGGAAAGGAGAACAAGAAACACAGCTAATACAAAACAGTAGGGAACAGATGCAATACACATTTCTTTGGATATTCCTCATGATTCTTACTTTCCTCAAAGTACATCTGGAATTATATTTTGTTTTTCAGTAGTCCTCCAAGTCCCACATCTCTTGAGAAATTATTTGCTTTACATTTTCTGAACCAAAAAACAAAGTAGTAAGACTACAGGCAGATGGGGTAATGTTAAAGATAAATACAATGTGCATATACTTCTAAGTGGAAGAGGGACAATATATTGTGTATGTTTAAAAACAAATCCCTTAGTCAGTAATGACAGCATCCATTAATCTGCCCACACCATGAAAAAAGGACTTGGAAGCTGACATCTACATTCTACCTAAAATATATGATTATGTGCTTTTTCCACTTGATCACCAAGTCAGTTTTTGTTCCATATTTGTCCTTCACTCATTTGCCTAAAGATTAATTCCAGCAACCAACTAAAAAATTCTGTATTTACTTTCTTATCCATTTTAGTAGGTTTATAGTTTATGAGACTGTAACAGGTAGTTGAAATTACACAACAGTAGTGGAGAAGTGAACTAAGAATGCCTTTTTTTTTTTTTTTTGAGTTGGAGTCTTACACCATTGCCCAGGCTGAAGTGCAGTGGTACACTCACCGCCACCCCAGTGTCAACCTGCTGGGCTCCCGCAATCCTTCCACCTCAGCCTTCCAAGTAGCTGGAACTACAGGTGTGAGCTATCACACCTGACTAATTTTTTATTTATTGTAGAGACAAGGTTTTGCCAAGTTGTCTGGGTTGGTCTTGAACCTGTGGGCTCAGGCAATCCACTCACCTCGGCCTCCCAAAATGCAGGGATTACAGGCTAAGCCACCGAGCCCAGCCTAAGAATGCTTCTAATGGCTTGAAATATTTCATTATCACTTCAGATGTTGATGTGACAGGGATCTTAGTCGTTCATAAAAACACATTAAAGAAGTTCAAGATCAAGCCTTCCTAATGGTATTAAAATAAACTTCAAATGTATGATTAGTCAATGTAAGTAGCTTGCATTAAAATTGAGTTTTTTTATAATTTCTATTTTAAAATTATTTAGAAAAGTAATACATGATCAAAGTCAAAAATTAGAGAGTCAGCCGGGCGCGGTGGCTCAAGCTTGTAAACCCAGTACTTTGGGAGGCTGAGGTGAGAGGATTGTCTGAGCCCAGGGATTCAAGACCAGCCTGGGCAACTTGGCAAGACTTCATCTCTACAATACATCAAAAAATAAGATGGGTGAGATGGCACACGCCTGTAATTCCAGCTACTTGGGAGACTGAGGAGGAAGGATTGCCTGAGCCCTGAAGGTTGAGGCTGCAGTGGCTGTGAGCATGCTACTGCATTCCAGCCTGGGCGACAAGAGTGAGGCTCCAACACATACACACACACAATTAGAGAGTCATGGTTTAAAAATTACATGAAAAATCACCACTCAGACTTAAACACTAAGTATTTTGATATAAATCATTTTACTGTTGTTTCTGCACATATCTACTTTATAAACTTACACTTTATTCCAGAATATAAATGTACAGTAATTTACTTAAGCAATTTCTGACCATTTAGATTGTCACCAATTAATGACTACAGCAAATAATGCTTCAGTGAAAATATGCTTTTTTCTTTCTACTTATATACAGACACACATATCTTTGCATACTTACTGATACAATAGATTCCTGAAAACAAAATTGCCAGATTGAAAAGGTATACACACAATGAAAGCTTTCAACGTATATTGTGAAAAGGTGATCTTAAAAAGAGGTTATACTCATTTAATCTTTGTGAGTAAAAACCACCCTTTTTCCTTTGACATAATAATTTAATCTTTGGTTAACTTTTGATTCTGTTCCCTAGGAACCTACACTTTCATCTGAGTTACAAGCATTATTGGTTAGGAGAAAAATAACCCTACTGATAACTATATCTCAACTAGAAGGAACCATAAACACCTTACTGAGTTCAATGACTTATAGGTGGTACGTCCCTTGAAGAATCAGAGAGCTATGCAGTGGGATTGTTACAATAGATATTGGCTCCTGGGACATGAGGCTTAAACCCACCAATGAATCCCACACCTTAGCAGCAAAGTTGCCACTGGGGTACTAAAGAGAATGGCTTTCAGATGGCTGTGTGGACGATGTGGAGTATTGTGAAGGTTCTCACTGCAGAGCAAATATGTGCTGTCCTGCCAGCATGCTGTATGCCCTGGCTAGCTCTATCCTGGGCAAGAGGGGCCAGATGTGTCTTATGAAAGGCATATGAATCGAAATGTTAGTTGGAACGAGAAGCCCCTGCTGGGCCTGGCCACTCTATCCCTAATACATGCAAATGCCATTTTCTCTGTCCCCTTATCCCTCCAGGTTGTTATCAATGAAAACTTTCCCAAGCTGACAGAAACAAGATGTTATTTAAGTCTGCATTTCCTTTTGTTAATTCTGAGGATGACATTTTAAAATAAACATATTGATCATTTGTACTGCTTCTGAGTAATGCCTATTGATGAATTTTCAAATTGTAAAAATTCTGGGGGGAAAGAATTTACCTTTCTTTCATTTTCCCCTTTTTCCTTCAAAACTATACCAAGGGATATATATCTGAAGGGATATGGTATAATATATTTTAACATATGGTAATGTTATTCTTAGTACTAAATTCCCATATGACATTTATATCTTATTCACAAAGGAAAAACATGTTAGACTTTGAACATTCTTCATTGTGAAATAGCCATTATGTAGTCATAATTCAAAACTAGAAAGACAAGACACATTCCTTCGTCAAAGTTCTAGGTCTTTTGAGATTATCAAGGATATAAAACTGTTTACTTTACACAGCGTCCAAAGACTTTACTATCAAAGGTTCATGTCAAACAAGTCATTATAATTAAACTTAGACCATTAAGACATTTTCAAAACCATAATCTTTTATGAAACACTTCTCAACTCATTATTACATGGGAAAAATATTCCAGCTAAAAGGGAGCTCATATCACACGAACAATGAAATGCCAACCTTTTACATGCACTTTTCCAGTAATAGGAACTATAAAACTAAACAGAATTTAACAGGCAAGATAAAGCTGCAAATGAATACAAGGGAGAAAAAAAAAATCAAGGAATCATTTAAAAAATGAGAATAAACAAATGCTCCAAAATGTATTATTGTGTCACATAATACCCAATTTGCAGTTTCTTCCTCCCGTTTTACAAGGAAATTAAAAAATATACCTGAACTAATTTATAAAGAAAGCAATTTTAAAAGTTCAAAATTCTGAAAATGTGACAGCAAAACTTGACAATTTGTAAAATGTCTTCTAACAACAATCTTCTATGTCTATTTCAATTACTTAATGTGCGTTTCTTTAATATGGATTACCTATATTAATATCCTCCTATAGTTTTAACACTTTCAAATTTACATTTTAATATCAAAGCCTAGGCTAATAAGTAGCTATTATCCTTCATATACTTCTACTTCTCTACCTATGCAACATTGAAATAATTTAGAATTTTAGATCCATAGTTTTATTTTTGTAAGATGTACCAATAATTTAGATAACTATACATTTTATTAGTTTCTTTTCTAATTTCATCTACACCAAGTTTTTCTCTTTAAAAATAAAAAAAAAATTTAAATTTTAAAGATATGGGGTATAATTTGGATTCTGGTATACAAGTGGTCATCGTACAGGCAAAGTTTGGGTCCCCACTTCACCTGATTTGAGATCAGGTACCCTTATTGATGTTATGTGCTCCCCTCTCTCTCCCTTGGCTGTGTCTCACTACTGCCAATCTCTTTCTTATGCTATTATGGTAAATGTTCAGAGCTTGCTTATGAGAACATGTGGTACTCAGTTCTTTGTTTCTGTGATAGATCACTTATTATAGACTCGAAATCCATCCAAAGTTGCTGCAAAGTCCAAAATTTTGTTCTTCATAGCTGTGTAATATTCTATTGTGTATATGTACTGCATTTTTAAAAAATTTCTATTTTTATCCAATCCAGTTTCGATGGGCAGTATGGTTGGTTTCATGCTCTTTTTAAATTTTATCTTTGGTCCTGACACATATAAGTGTAAGTGCTCAATAAATATTTGTTAAAAGGATAAACTGAAAGAATCATCAATTGCACATATTTTAATATTTTCATTTGTTCCTTGGGTGTTGGCTCTGTCTAATCTAATGCCTCGTTCACAGAGTCAAATGTCTGGCATCTCCTGCTTTGGTGCTCAACTTGGCATTTGAGACTTGCAGCTTGTCCATTGTTGATCACAGGTCCCCATGACAGGAGCCAGCATTATGGACACTGTGGAGACTCACAGGACTGATAGATGCTGGAAAGGTACCACTGTGTTGCCTTCTTAGGCTAGGGACTCCCTGCCCCTCCCTGAAGTCTTCTGCTGTCTTGGGTACTGGCATGCATCCTACAGATACTATCCTGCCATTAGCATCTACACTTGCTGCTTTAGGGAAGAGTCACAAGGCTCAGCCTGTCCCAGTCTGACCACTGCTTGCTTTGAGCTTCGAGGCTCTCCTTTCCTTGCTGCCCCTTGGCTTGGAGCAGATCCCAAGCCAGCTTCTAGCTTTGCTGCAGGCTTCAGTCATTTCTGGGCTGTGGTCTTCTCCTAGCTTGTTTTTTGGTCAATCCAATCCTGTCTGTTACTTTCTGTTGGGAGCTGTTCAAATTTCTGGTCAGTGGACAGTATTCCTTTTTATGGCAAATTTATTTTTTTTTTAAATGATTACGTAAGCAATTTCAGGTTCGTTTTGAAAAAGGGGTAAGACAACTGTGCCAATAATTCGATGTAACTGTTTTCACATTATGTCCTCTGTTTACTCATTCGTTCATTTAATTACTACTTATAAAATATATACTATATAAACAATATTTCCTCTACCATGCTGTCCCTAAGTTAAGGTATTTAGGCTGCTGCAAAACATAGGTTTGTTGGTAACATGAACTAAAATGTTTATACTAAACAAAAGTGTAAATTTTTTCCTTTGGTAGTTAAAAAAAATTAGGTAGCGATTTCCAATTACATTTTCTATTTCTCCACTGTACATTGTAAAATTAATACAAATCTCACTGTAAACAAATATCCTTGTTTAAGTGAAATTACCACAAGGTGGTGCTAAGAAGTTAGCTTCTTGAATGGAAGACTCCATTAAACTAGTATGGATCAGATAGAAATCTCATTTACATACATGAAAAAAAATCTCATTTACTAAAAAATTTAAAAATTGATGTATATCTTCTATTTGGCTTCAATTCTCAACTTTTTTTATTGCTGATGTTGAAGTTTAGACTGTTAGCTTTAAAACGATCACTTTACACAGTATGGGAGTTTTATACCTAATTTCTCTGTGGGAGGGGCTTCCTAGCAAATTACTCAAAGGGACAAATATATATTAGGAAAACTGCACTTATCCAGTATACCTGTGCTGAAAAGAATCAGTGATAGCAAAGCGCTCCTTCCCAAGCATTTAAATTCAAACGAGGCCATTTATTACTTGAAGTGGATAGGAAACAGAGTTACTCTTAAGAAAGAAAGAAAAAAAGCAGCCCACCGAATATTAAAAATACCAATTTCATGTAGTTCTTCAACACTGAACAGCCAGTACAAAGGGCTGCAAAAAAAATGGCTCCAAAAAAGCCATGAAGTTAATGTCACCATCACTTCCCACAGCTTAGCAAGCACTTTGTATGAAGTGGCAAGCCTCCTACCACCCCAAAGGGCGAGGACACCTGTGTTGCTGAGTAAGACCAGCAACAGAGGGATGCCTAGAGGTGACTAAAGCCTCCTGGGCCCATATGCTCCTACTTGTACAAAGAATATCATCGTAAGTCCAACAAGCAATAAAGAAAGCTAAAAGAAATACCACTAGGGCTTTTTTCTGCCGCTTTCAAGATATACACTCAAAGGTACTACAGCAATAAAACGCAAACTTAAAAGGCAGGCACTAAATTTATTTCGGGGTTCCTGGATCACCTCACATGCAGCTCATTTTGTGCCACTGCATATGGGATGAATGTCTGAAAACCAAAGCCTCCTGGTAGACCAGAAAAACCATGGGACTCGACTCAGAAGACCTGGTCCCTGGCCCCAAGATTGGCAAAAGTTAGATGTATGACCCTGAGCAAGTCATGAATCCAAGCTCTCCCTTATCTGTGCAATGGAGGATCTGGACTAAAATAACCTTACAAGGCCCTTCCAGTTCTCAAGTTTCATGATTCTTCATTTTAAATGTCCTAAACATAATGGCCGAGAGGTCTGTGCTGAAGTTAAAGTCTGACACCACCGTTCTTTTAGTTTTCTTAGAAGTAGGAAACACTTGGGCAACCTCGTCGGGTCCCCTTCCACTGTGGGAGCTTTTCTGTCCTCTCAATAAATCCTGCTTTCTCAAAAGAATAAAAAAAAGAAGTAGGAAAACACTTGACTCCCTTCTGAAGCCAATGATGGTAACAGCACAGGTTCAGTTTTCACACAGCCTGGTTTTGATCCCAATTCGGTCACTCACTAATTTTGTGACCTTGGTAGCTTCTCTGTGCCTCAACTGCCTTGGTTATAAAATGGGACTATTAATAGTACCCATTGCTTAGGTATGTTGTGTAGAATAAATGAGATTTTGCCCATAAAGTACTTTGAATGGTGCCAGGAAGACAGTTATAAGCTCCATTAGTGTTAGCCTTTGTTTTTATTATTACTATTAGCCTATGTTAAATGTGTCCTATGTTATATGTTAAATAACACAAGCATTTATTGCTAATCTATCAAAGTGGTTTCTCATTTATTCCAACACTAAGAATATTCCATGATCTCCTCTCATTGACTCCATGTTTGAAATAGTTTTAACTACTGAACCAAAACTGATCATGTTAGTCACATATATTACTGCCAATTCATGTCAAAATCCAGTGTTCTACTAGTTTTCAACAAAAACCAAAGGAATCCTACAGCTGCCTTATCATAGGGAAATTAGTTCCGTTAAACCTTCTGAAAAATTAAAAATACAAACTCAAGACTTCAAGTTGGAATCAATGGTGTGTGTGCTGGTAGATGACAAGACGTGGCTCATAGACTCAAAGAGCTTAGAATTTAGTAGGACGGAAAGGCACAGCCCCATAATAATTCAGGAAAGGAAGAGGAGTAAAGAGGGTGGTTTGGAGCATGGGGAGAGTTTTGAAGAAGTAATGACTTGAAAGATATGAGAAATTTCAACTGCTTCCCTCACCTTAATCCAACTACTGCCATCTCCTGAGAATACAGGATGAGAGCCTGTTCCTTGGGCTAAGGAACTGTATCTAAAAAGCTTATTTATTGATACAAATATGTTCGCTGCAAGAGATGTAATCAATCTGGTGTAAGGGTTCCATTGGTTTTTCAGGAAGGAATACAGTCCTAAGAGAATGGAGTGCTGAGACGGAGGGTCATGCAGTCATGCGGAAGCAACAGCCTCAAAGGCAACCTGGCAGCCAGCAGCTACCTGGCTGTGTGGAAGCTGGTTAGATGGCCCTCTTCCACAAATCTGTCAGGACACCCAGAACAGCCAGTCAAGCACAAGTGGGTCTGCCACAGGCACTTCCACAAGTGCAAATCCCGAATGGGTGTCATTTCTGTATTACCGCTGTACCTAAAAGATGCAACAACTGGGGCACAGCTACATCATCTGCAGCAGAAACTGTCACTTTTGTGCAGAGGGAGGCAGACACACCTTCATTTTGTGGCTGGCAATGTAGGAGAATCTCAGTGGCCGAAAGAAAAGCAGGATCCAGTCCCCTAATAATGTCAAACTAGAAAAACCAATATGAACATGACTTGAAGAGCAGTTGATTCCGTATCTTAAAGCAGGAATAGTCAGGATAGGACTGGAACATCCTGTTGTGACCACAGAGCAAGGGCCTTTCACAGAAGGTCAAGGGCAGTGCTGCCAGGACAAAGGAGCTGGCCAGAGGGAGCTCTGACTGGCCAGACTGAAACAATCTGGTTCATCAAAAAAGAAGATATTAATCTTGGTTAAGTCTGTGAAAGGCCAGGAGTTCAAAACAATAACCAAAAGAGAATAGTATACAGTGTCCAAAAAGGAAGTTGTAATACAAAAAGAGATAAAGTAGGACATGCATAATTATTTGCATTGCCTTCAACACGCTGGGAGTATTATTAAAACATGGGTATTTTGGTTTTTTCTATGTCTGTTTCCATACAGATATTTTTATACTATATACACTATAGCAAAGAATAAAGACCAAGAACTCTGAGTAAGCCAAACAGTCCCAGAAGACAAAGAAAGCGGAAGTGGAGGTGTCTTAAAATAAGGAAGGACTAAGGAACATCAGTGGTGACAAAAACAGCCAGGTGGAAAGAGGGCCCAGCGCCAGTGGTCACACTCAGTAACCAAGTGGAGGGAAGACCAGAAACAGGATCTGAGGCAATAAATCAGTCAGATACCTAAAGAGAACCGAGCACAGCCAACTCCTCAATTCCTGGGAGATGGAAACCTCTAGGAAAAGGCCAACTAATTTTTAAAAGGCATACATAAGCTTTTAATAATGTTAGCAGATCAGGCCAATATATCATTATGACCGGACAATGGATTATATAATTCTAGTCAAGTGAGACCGAGGAAGTAAATCATTTCAGGGTGATGGAGAGGGGGAGAAGGGGCAGGGACCAGAATGTAAATAAAGCCTACCTGAAAGTCATGTACTTAGAAATAAAAATAGATCTGACTTTTTTTAACAAGTTCAGGCTGATGCCTGATGGCAGGGGCTGTCTCACCTAAGGAAAAGAAACCAAAGTGGGGCCATGTTCTCATTCATGACTGACCCATCAGAAAGTAGACCTGTAAACTTGGCAGATCTGAAAGAGCATTCTTTTTTTTTCTGGTGCTGGTAAAAGCATACCAAATCTGGGTAGGTATCAAAATAATACAGTGGCTTGAGGACAAGTCAAAATTAGTGTATAAATAATAAAAACAATGGGGTGAAACTTGTGGTATGGATCCTTCAGGAAAGGTTTCAGTGTGGTAAGTTTATAATACATCTGGGCATTTTACCTGCTAAATCTGAAGTCTTCAAAAAATCAATTCTAGTAAATTTAATTGTATAAATTGTTTAAAGGATTCTGTTTTATAACTAACATTTAAACATTTAACAATTGTAAAGTGAGCACTAAACAACATGCAACAAGTGTTCTCCATGCATAAAAGACCTCTATACATTAAAAAAATCAGTGTAGTAACTTGTTAGCAAGGCCTTCAGCTCTTGAAGTGGTTCCTTTTTCACTGCCTTTCATCTGTAACATTTCAAAAGAAGCCACGAAAGGAAAACACAGTACATATATGAAATCCAAAGTCATCAAAATAGTTATAGTGGTTTTCATTTGGTACTGAGATAGTGGGTATTTTTGATTTTCCTTTGACATTCTTTCTGAATTTTTCAGTTTTGTCCACAATGAGCATACACTGCCTTTAAAAAAAAAAAACAAACAAAGACAAACATTTCTGTGGAACAAGAATGACGCTACCCACCACTAAGGTGAGCCTGTCTCCATGAGGTAGAGCTTGAGAATTTCCTCCGGGGCTGCTGTGGTGACAGTCATTGGACTTAAGAACAGCAAGTTAAACTGACAGAGGGATCAGTGTATGGTAGGACATGAGACCGGGGTCAGAAATAAAATGAAAAGGCAAGGGGCAGGCAGGAAAAGGGAAAAGCAGAGACAAGCAGGAAGCAGGGGAAAGGACCCTGGGGGTCTTAGGTCATTAAGCTCAAATCAGAACAGGGAACAGGAGACAGGGTTGGGGAGGGCCAAGAGCTAACTCTGCAGATGAAGTCAGGCCACAGGCTGAAGCAGGAAACAGTCAGTGCCTGGCAAGCTTATGCATCTGGAAGAAACTTCCCTCGTGGCTCCTGAGTTGTAATCAGAATCTCTGACCTGCTTGATTCTCTACCAGGTAATTAGTAACCCTCCACACCAGCAAAGTTGCTGTAACTGCAACCAGGGTGTAAAAGCTGAAGGCATGTTTGTTCATTTCCAGCATTACTTCTAACTATACAACAAGGGCAAACCCACGGTACTTGTTAAAGAATTGTTACCCAGCATCCAAGTGTGTCTTGCCCAACAGAGCAAATATCTGTCTCATTCAAGTGACTGGCTGCATTCTAAATCATAGCAGGAAGGTTTTGGTAGAAACTTTAGATACACTTGGGATTTCTCTGAGAGGCAGCCATAGGATAATTTAGCACACAGAAGAGTGAAGGATATTCTCCCATGAAATGCTATTTACTAATAAGTATTGCTTCCAAAGACAAAAAGTCCTACTTGAGGTGGATCTGGTGAATGACATGGCCCAACAGGAATTCCCTCCCAGAAGAACAAAAGAAATGGAGACAGCCATGATGAGAAGTGAATCACTGGGAAACACAGTCCTAGAAAATATTACATCAGTATTTATATATAATTGGCAGTAATAGGCAAAAAGTTGCTTTTTTTGTTTAGCAAGTTGCTCAGACCACTCTTAAAACGGTGGCCAACACACATTTGTTAGCCTCAGTGCAGCTCTGTAGAACTCCTTTATAGGAACAGTGACATCAGCAGAAAGGAACTTAGCACACCATTTGTTTATAAGCTGCTTAGCATGAATGTCCCAGGTGTACCTCCAGGAAATCAACTGAAGCTTACACAAGACAGCCATGAGCATGCCTGAGATTTGGAGATTAGCACTATGGTGCATGGATATGACAATGGTTAATAACTAATGGTAGCTGGCTTATCAGGCCACAAACCAGTGCTGACCTAGTGTTAAGGGATCATTCTAAGCTCTAGAAAATATTTGATGAAGAATATTGGGCAGCACAGTTGGAAATATTCCTCAAAATAAGTGCTTCTGGACAGGCGTGGTGGCTCATGCCTGTAATCCCAGTACTTTGGGAGGCTGACGCAGGATCACTTGAGCCTAGGAGCTAGAGATCAGCCTAGGTGACAAAGCAAGACCTCATCTCTACAAAAAAGTCGTCACACCTACTCGAGAAGGTGATGTAGAAAACTTGTTTGAGCCCAGGAGGTCAAGCCTGCAGTGAGCCATGATCATTTTACTGCACTCCAGTCTTGCAACAAAGTGAGACTTTGCCTCAAAAAAGTTTTTTAAAAAAGGAGCTTTTGCACAAGAAGCTTTTAGAAAACCTGCCAGCATAATGACATTCTGGCCACCTATGAGGGGTAGGCACAGAAGTTTTTCACTAGTTGTTCTAATACATAGTATTCTTCACTAGTATTTTTCACTAGTATTATAATTAAAAAGAATTATAGCAAAGGCACCTACATTTGGTCTATCCTTATTTCTAGCAACTGTCATCTTCCAAAGCAATCTTATAAGTACTGACTGGGGGAAAAAGTCAAATTCTATGACATAATCAAACTTCTTCTCTAGAAGATCAACATTGCCATGAATTATAGAAACCTTTTCCTTTGGAGGGGAAAAGAGCCAGGAAGAAGTTCATATAAACTTCTAGACCAAGTATTCTGCCAGGAAAATGACTTATAGTGATACAAACACAAGGCAGATGTTCTAAAACTGACTTAAAATGTAATTAGACATGAAGTCTTCCAGCCATTACCTGTGTGCACACAAGCAACAGCCACAAATGGAATTTTTAGAACCATTTTTGTTACCACCTAAAAATCACATTTCTGGACTGGGTGCAATAGCTCACGCCTGTAATCCCAGCACTTCGGGAGGCGGAGGCGAGAGGATTGCCTGAGCCCAGGAGTTCGAGACCAGCCTGGGCAACATGGCAAGACCTCATCTCTACTATAAATCAAAGAAATTAGCCAGGCATGGTGGCATGCGCCTGTAGTCTCAACTACTTGGAAGGCTGAGAAGGAAGAATTGTCTGAGCCCAGTAGGTCAAGTCTGGGTAGCCATGATTGTGTCACTGCACTCTAGCCTGGGTGACAGAATGAGACTCTGACTCAAAAAAGCCAACCAACCAACAAACAAACAAAAACATCACATCTCTTCTAGGCCAATAATATAAAATATAATCTGTGAACTGGAAGAATTTCAATATTTTCAAAAATTAAGTTATCAAACAATTGTTTTAAAACAATAAATGTGTCTTGATTTGACTAATTTATAGCAACTTTGGGTACAAATTCTACTAAACAAAAGTCAAAAGAAACCATCATTACATTAGATTTTCTTAATCTATGATAAATGAACCACATTATAATTTTAAGTACATTAAGTCAAAATTACAATGACTATTAAAGCTGTTCCTTTGATGTATTTCCATTATATTTGTAAACTAGACTATAACTCAAGAATATAGTAGTACAGTACAACTGAATTTCTAAAAAGTTCAACTTAAATCCTCTCTTTATTATACTTAAAGGTCTTTCATTCATTTTCTGAGTTTTCTGTTTTGAACTATAGTTTTTGAAAATCAGAACATTTTTCAAGTTCAAGGATTGGCTTTATGTGACAATTGTTTTAATTTTGTGCTAGTAAATTTAAAACAATGAAATCTAATAAAAAGTTCTTCAACCTTTTAAAGTAACTTAAGATGTCTTTTAAAAACTGAAATCGTAGTTTTATTTAAATCTACTTAGAGACCTAGAGAGTCTTTTAATTGTATTTTTTCCCCACCTCAGTGCGTGAATGCAATATATCATTCTTGGTATGTTTTTCCGATCATAGACATCTGTTGTTTCTGGATAAAATATCTGGAAAACAAAAGAAACAATATGTTTATTATACGTTTTGCTTCTCACAGTTACTTTAACTAGCCCAAATAATCCTTTTGATTGTCTTTGCTATTCTATAATTAGTTAAATGTTGAAGAACCTCTCAGTTGTTGCTTCATCTTGCCGTAGGGACAGACCAATCTCCACATTAGGCTGCCTGCCTGACAGCAGGCATCAGGAGAATGGCAGGATTCACAGTCGGCCACTCCAAGGCTGTGTCACACAGTGCTTGTTTCATTTCAGAGGCCTGAGTCTATACGGGGCACTGCCTTCTGTCACCTTCTCAATGCCTGTGACCGTGCAGAGGTCCCACTGGCCCGAGAAGCACGGCCTTCTTACAACCACTTTTATTGTATTGTTACAAAATTGGCTATATAGTTCTGTAAACATAGATACATGCGTTTACAACTAAACATCTTCTTATAGTAATACATTTTCACCAAACAAAATCTGGAACATACATAAAGTATGAAAGAAAAACCCTATAATAATCTCACTTCCCAGCTGTCACAATTAGCATTTTGGTTTATTTATTTATTTATCTATTTGGTCTTCTTTTCTGTATTGTATATATCTCTGGGGTTTTTTAAGGTATATGTGTGTGTGTGTATGCATGTATAAACAAAATCATACTTAGTACAAACATGTTTAAAACACTTAATAGAACATAACTATTTCCCATCCACTTTATTATTCTATTAGAACATCATTTTTAATAGATGCATGTGATTCTTTCATATTTTTGAGGCATAAGTTAACCAGTTCTCCATGGAATTGCCCACAATTTTTTCCCTACTATATGCCACTACAATGAACGCTCCTGTATTTTCTGAGCATCTAGTAACTTCTTTTGGATAATCACCTAAATATGGAATTACTAGATTGAAAAGTCTGCAGGCTTTCAATACATCTCCACATTATTCTTAAGCGTGAAACTTCAAGCCTGATAAGAAACAGATCACAAAGGGGCACACCAAACTTCTCTGTTCCTAAGCACACAAAAAATAATGACGCTTGAAGCCTCTAATGTTAAGATAAGCACATTGACATTACTCGCTTTCAGTAAATATTTTATAAAATTTGAAATAAAAATAAAATTAAATCATGTACCCTATGGTACTAATGAACATCAAAAAAAAAGCAGAGAAAAGAAAGAAGCAAAATTTCTTGAGTTATAGAATATAGAGTCACTATGCACTTAAAGGAATGCCTGTAGCCTAGGAAACTTAAAAAGCCTTTCCAACTTTCCTTTGACATGTTGGGTGTTAAAGTGAAAACGGGAAGAGGATTCCCAAATTCAGATGAGTGTTACCAGTTTTAAAGTTCTTCTATGTAAGTAAAAGAGAGCTGCCTTTTCTTTAAACAAGAACTTTTATGTTTATATAATATTTCTCTGGGAATATCATTATGAACGTGTTTTCCTTTAGCAAGGAGATGGCATCACTTTGTAGTTCCCTAGAAGGTTTCATTCAGCACTCTGTACTTCCAGCACCTAGCAAGATGCTTAGCAGAAGAGGCACTTAATATTGGCAAATGAAGGAAATAATACCAGGTAAATACATCAAAGTCAATCCGGTACACTTTCAGTTTCTCACCTTGGCAATGCATGGTATCAAAGACTTCATAATAAAAACCCATGTTACAATAGAATCTACTATATAAAATTACTGTGGCTGGGCACGGTGGCTCCCACCTCTCAGTACTTTGGGAGCCTGAGTCAGAAGAACTGCTTGAGACTAGAAATTTGAGACCAGCCTAGGCAACATGGTGAGACTTCACCTCTACAAAAAGTAAAAAAAGCAGCCATGTGTGGTGGCATACACCTGTAGTCTCAGCTACTTGGGAGGGCTAAGGAAGAAGGATCACCTGAGCCCAGAGGGTCAAGGCTGCAGTAGGCCATGATTGTGCCACTACACTCCAGCCTGGGTGACTCACAATTACTTTTTTGACTCAAAACATACAATTTGAAAGGTTTACATGAAATCTATCAAATGTAATGAACTTGTCCTAATCCGAAATTGCCTCATGAAGAAAACTTCTGTTTGAATTCCTTTTTTTACTAATCTGTTTATCACCCAGTCCCTGGTTAATACTTGTGAAATTGCAATTCAGAAATATGAATTCTATATTATAACAAGCATCCAGAAGGAAATGGTATCTAATGTTTGGGGCATTTTAGGAGAAGAAAGTGTAGTCTAATTACAAATGGTGGAACAAAATAAGTATTGATTATTTTGAGATAAAATGAGACTGAGCAAAAACAGATATGAGTGTAATGTTAAAAATAGACATTCATAATTTACATTAAGGAGCCTTTTGCTTTTGTGTTGGTGGATGCTTTTAATTCCACAACATGGGTCTTCATGAGTCAGGAGCTCATTCCCTTGCCCTCCAGTGGGACCACTCCTAGGTAACTTCTTGAAAATAGCTGAGCTGGGCTCGGTGGCTCAGCCTGTAATCCCATACCTTGGGAGGCTGAGGTGAGTGCACTGCCTGAGCCTGCGGGTTCGAGACCCACCTGGACAACTTGGCGAGACCTCATCTCTACAATAAGTCAAAAAATTAGCTGAGTGTGGTAGCGCGTGCCTGTGGGTGTGGTAGCGCGTGCCTGTAGTTCCAGCTACTTGGAAGGCTGAGGCGGAAGGATCG
>NW_007233638.1:506384-632010 GCF_000164805.1 Carlito syrichta | reverse complement strand
AAAAAAAAAAAAAAAAAGAAAAAGAAAATAGCTGTACACACTAAGCAATACATAGGAGTGAGCTACCGATATACAGAAAACCTGAAGGATATCACAGACAATATGAACAGTGGGAAAAAAAGCCAATCTCAAAAGGTTATCTACTGTATGATGCCACTTACATATCATTCTCAAAATGACAAAACTGTAGAGATGGAGAACATATTACTGGTTGCCTTGGGACAGGGCTCGGGGAGGAAAGCAAATGGAAAAGGCCACTTCTCTATGGTGTCTGTATCTTGATTGTGGTGGTGGTGGTTACACACATTTATACATATGATAAAACTGCGCAGGTACCCACAGGCACACAAATGCATGCTCACAGAAATGAATGTGTGTAAAAATGGTGAAAAGAGGTACTATGAAAGGTCAAAGTGGGAGGATTGCTTGAAGCCAGGAGCTTGAGACCTATCTGGACAACACAGGAAGATGCAGGCTCTACAACAAATGAAAAATTAGCCAGGTGTGATGATGCATGCCTGTAGTCCCAGTGAGCACACCTATAGTCCCAGATACTCAGGAGGTTGAGGCAGGAAGTTCGCTTGAACCCTGTAGTTCAGGGTTTTAGTGAGCCATAATAGTGCCACTGCACTTTCAACCTGTGTGACAGAGTGAGACCTTGTCGCAAAAAAAAGGGTGAAAATTGAATAAAGTCTGTAGTTCAGTTTATAATAATACACCAATATCAATTTAATATTGCACTACATTTACAAGACATGGCCACTAGGGGAAGCTGAACATAGGGTTCACATGCATGTATTATTCTCGCAACTTCCAGTTTCAAAATAAGAAGTGTAAATAACTCTACAATATCCATGAAATGTAATTATATCCTCATTTTCTCCACTTGTCTAATTTTCTCACAGGCTTTAGAATGCCTGCTCTTTAAATTTAACAAGCTCTAGATGTCTGCTGAATGAATTTTATTTGGGAGATCAGTTTCAGGAGTAAGAGCTATAACCCCCTTGCCTTTAAAAGTGACACTATGATTTATAGTAATGAATTATACAAATAAATTTATAATAACAATTTATGGTGATACAATATATAGTAATACGAGACTTAGAATATTTTAAGTGTTAATAGGAACACAAAAAAGAGAGTTGGCTACTTTAAACCAACTACCTACCAGCTGATACTTATCCTTACTGTTTAGTTTACACACACTTTGCCTGGCTGCTGTCAATCTGTGCACACACCTCTTTCTGAGTTCTTGCTACACAGTCCAGAGGACAGGCCTTCCACATTTTGGGTTAGTCCTCATACTTCTCACTCCCACATTAATACCCCCCCACACCCAGTCTTCCAGATCATTTTCCATAATGAGGCATCTTTTGCCTCTCCAGCTCAAGTCCTGGAATGTGAAGGCTTACCTTGGGTAGACCAATGGACTCCATCGCTCTCAACCACTGGACGGTGTTATCTGTGTGTCGAAAGTGCAAGCCGGACTTCTAACATGAGAACAGGAGGGAACATAGGAGAGAAGAAATCACACAAAGAGTGAGCCATTTGTAAACGTTTTCATTAACAGGATGCTTTTCAACTATACTTCTCCTAGAAGAGAGCTATTAATACACCCATCAAATAAAGAGAGACACAACAAAGGAGACTAGACTGTATCTTGGCAACACCCCAACCATCTGTGATGGACCACAACAGTTTCCAGAATTCATACACTTGAGATAAATTCTGAACTAGACTCTCAAAGACCATTTGAAGTCTAGCACATGCCTAAGGATGTCTCACAAGACAAAGGTACTTGGGCGTGGGTGTGGGTGTGCATGCACAGTGTGAAGACTGGCAACCATGGCTGTGAAGCCCAGCAACTTCAGAAAAAGCAGGACTTTTAGAAGACTAAATGCTTTTTGTTTCATGATCATGAATGTAATATTTCTGTAGAAAACCTGGAAACAAAGAAAAATATAAAAATGAAAACAAAAACCAGCCCATGATCCGGACACTTTTAGTATCTGTTCTTCTAATGTAACCCTAAGCTTGATTTTGTATAAGAAGTAAACCTTCAGCAAAAGTATTATATGAGATCTCATTCTTCTTTACAGTTCTAACCAGATAGTCATTTCTTCTGCACAGCCTATAAATAAAGCATTCCTGGCTATGTCACATGAAAATGTATCAGGTAATGAACCATTAAGAGCTTTAAAGTTACCTTTTATTTTTCATTAATTAAATCCATAGCACAGGCTGGGCACAGTGGCTCATACCTGCAAGCCCAGCACTTTGGGAGGTGGAGGCAAGAGGATTGCCTGAGCCCAGGGGTTCAAGACCAGCCTGGGCAACTCATCAAGACCTTGTCTCTACAAAAAATCAAAAAATAAGCCGGGTGTGGTGGCATGCACCTGAGTTCCAGCTACTTGGAAGGCTGAGGTAGAAGAATCGTCTTGAGTCTAGCAGGTCAAGGTTACGGTGGCCGTTAGTGTGCTACTGCACTCCAGCTTGGGTGACAGAGTGAGACTCCAACTCAAGAACAAAATTTTAAATAAATAAATAAGTGCATAGCACAATGTTATCTATTATTTTTCACTTCTAATGAATGTACAAAAAAGTGACTATGGCAATTTTCATTATATAACTAACATACAATGATAGATGATCACATTCAGAAAGTTTGACTCTTCCTACCTTCTGTGACCTTCTATAATCAAAAAGTATTTTTATTGCTGATAGAATTTATAAAGTATAAGAAAATCGATACTTGACAAAAGTTAATGCTGTTTTTAATGGTAGCCACTATTTGTGACTAGACTATGTGATCCAAGCGCTTTATGTAAATTATCTCAGAAATATTACATTCATGATCAGGAAAAAAAAAAGCATTTAGCCTATCCTGCAGTATAATTAGCATCCTTATTTAAAAAAAATTTTATTTTATTGTAGAGATGAAGTCTTGCCAAGCTGTCCTTGCCGTGGGCTGGTCTCAAACCCATGGGCTCAGGCAATCCACTCACCTTGACCTCCAAAAGTGCTGGGATCACAGGCTGAGCCACTGAGCCAGGCCTGCATCCTCATTTTTTAAAGCTGAGGAAATCTAGGTCAAAAAGATGAAGTGACTGCCTAAAAGTCAAGCAGCTGTTAAGTGGCTAAGATGGGATTCAAAACCAGGTCTCCTGGATCTGAAAACCTTCCCTACACTAACACTCTCCCAGGGAAGAAAACAGGACCTGGTGATCCTCTGATTATTCTTTGGAAGGAAAAAGTTAACTAATTGCTATGAAATAGCTAGAGAAAAGAGACTGGAAGGAAGAGAAGGAGAAAAGGGAATAAAGGGAGAAAGAGAGCCCACAGCCAGTCCATACTGTTTGAGTGTTTATAACTCAGCTTTGATATCTTTTGCTTAATACAAACAATTCCCAGACTAGGCTGTTCTGTGGCCATGGGGACAAGACAGAAACAATCCACGATCAAGTCTAAACTAAGACAGATGAGGAGCCTCTGTACCACAAAATAAGTAAATGCCACCCTCTTTCAACTAATATGAGCTACTCCAGTTTCTTTGCTGATGACAATCTAAGTCCCCATTCAATCTTCCCGCTTCCTGACAACACCCAGCACAAGTCCAAATCTATGCTAAGCTGTCACTTCTCTTCCCTGTGGATCTGTGGGTATACATTTTTCTTATTCCAACAACTTAAATAAACCTAACCTCATTTGACCACAGTTAGATTTCTGGTGTCTTTGGTTGGTGGGCTTCAATAATCCCAAATCATATAATAAAGACACTCTTCTATTTAGTGATCCTGTTAGCTAAGCTATCTCAGGAAAGTAACAAACCTTGGGTTCCTCAGCAAAAAAAAAAAAAGGTTCTATAAGTTGCAGAGATTAAATGGAGAATACACAGAAAGTATTTCATTGCAAAGTGGACTAAGAAGACAGTAAATATTAGCTATTATAATTATCACACTACACAGTTAGGATTGAAACTTTCATCTACCTTTAAGGTCAGAAAAGGTTTAGCACTTCACGTAAAGAGGTATTGGAGAAAAGTGTGGCAATCTTGTTCATATTGCTACAACAAATAAAACGACAGATTTCAAAGGCTTCATCCCTTTGAAACACCTGAGAAGGCTGACTTCAGAACCCTATAGCCTATGTTTGTGTATTTGATAAACATACTTCAGTGATTTGCAGCAATATCACTTTCTTTTTAGAAATTTATTTTAAAGATGTGGAGTAGGCCGGATGTGGTGGCTCAAGCTTGTAATCCCAGCACTTTGGGAGGCCAAGGTGAGGGGATTGCCTGAGCCCACGGGTTGGAGAACAGCCTGGGCAACTTGGCGAGACCTCATCTCTACAATAAATAAATAAATTAGCCAGGTGTAGTAGCGTGCTTCTGTAGTTCCAGCTACTTGGAAGGCTGAGGCATAAGGATCACCTGAGCCCAGCAGGCTGACGCTGGGGTGGCCGTGAGCATACCACTGCATCCCAGTCTGGGCAACAGAGTGAGATTCTGACTCCAAAAATAAACAAACAAACAAACAAACAAACAAATAAATAAATAAAACAAAGATGTGGGGTACAGTTCAGGATTAGGTACATAAGTGGTCAACATACAGGTGAAGTTTGGGCCTCCCATTGGTCCTTGTTTCACCTGGTTTAGGATCAGGTACGCTTATTGATGTTGTGTGCGCCCTGCTCCCTCCTTTCCTGGCAGTGTCCTGCTACTGCCAATCCCTTTCTTATGAAATTATGGTAAATGCTTGGGGTCCACTTATGAGTGAGAACATGCGGTATTCAGTTCTTTGTTTCTGTGACAGATCACTGAGTATGTTAGACTCTAAATCCATCCAAGTTGCCGCTAAGTCCATAATGTTGTCCTTCTTTATGGTTGTGTAATATTCCATCATGTATCTGTACTACTTTAAAAAAAAAAAATCCAGTCCACTTTTGATGGGCGGCATGGTTGGTTCCATGTTTTTGCCATTGTGAAAAATGCTGCAATAAATTTGTGTATGCAGGTATCTTTTTTGTAGAATGATTTGAGTTCCTCTGGGTATATTCCAAGAAGAGGGATTGCTGGGTCATATGAAAGGTCAATTTTTAGATCTTTTAGAAATTGCCAGCCAGGCTCGGTGGCTCAGCCTATAATCCCAGCGCTTTGGGAGGCCGAGGTGAGTGGACTGCCTGAGCCCACAGGTTCGAGACCAGCCTGGGCAACGTGGCAAGACCTCATCTTTACAATAAATCAAAAACTTAGGCGGGCGTGGTAGCACGCGCCTGTAGTTCCAGCTACTTGGAAGGCTGAGGTGGAAGGATCTCTGGAGCCTAGCAGGTCGAGGCTGCAGTGGCTGGGAGCGGCCAATGCACTCCAGTCTGAGTGACAGAGTGAGACTCCAATTCAAAAAAAAAAAAAAAAGAAATTGCCACACTGTTTTCCACAAAGGTTGTACTAGTTTACACTCCCACTAACAGTATAGAAGCATTCCCCTTTCCCCACATCTTCTCCAGCATCTGTTGTTTTTTGAGCAATATCACTTTCAATAATAATAATAATAATTATTATTTTCAGTTCATCTTTTTCTGCCAGTCCTATATATTAATATTAGACTAGGTGACATGTCTACAGTTATATGTAGCCAAGGGATGCCTTTGTCCATCCTCCTGATGTCTTTCAGGTACTGAACTGGAAAGTATATGCTGAATTTTCACTAAGCTATTACAACACCCAAAACAAAGTTCACTTAGTTTAAATGGCATAGGTAAGAAATTGTGTGATGCCTTCTTTGAATGCTAACTTCCTATATGCTGGAATCAGAGTATTTTAAAACTATGAAGTGGCTTAAAAGCTAACAGTTTTCCTACTTTGCTTATTTTGTAAATGAGGAAACTGAGGATGCAAGTATGCAGGACCCTTGAGTTGACCTCATTCGTTAGGCTAAGGGTTAGCACTCGCTTGCAGAACCCCGACTCCAAGTCCAAATATTTTCTTCATTTTCCTGCTCTGGTGCCTCAAACAGCAGCCACCTCCCAGGTTCACAGGTACTTACACTGACCAGGTACTACACCGAGTGCCCTGCGTGGATCACATTTGCTCCTTGCTACATCTCTACGAAGGTGGATGGATTGGGACCAGAAGTGCTCCAGATTTAATATTTTTTCAAATTTCAGATGATCTACATTATGTTATGAGTGAGCATCCCTAATCGAAAATCTGAAATCCAATGAGCAATTGCTTTGACTGTCATGTCGACACTCAAAAAGCTCCAAATATTGGAGCATTTTGGATTTTTGGATTAGGGATATTCAGTCTATATTCCCACTTTACAGGTGAAGAAGCCAGACTCCAAGAGGCAAGAGTAGCAGTGAAACTAGACTCTGAAGTATTCTGATTCTACAGGTCACCTGCTAAGCACCGCATACCTTCCCTATGTAGGGCACACCTAAATATTCCACAAGCATTTATTATAAGACTACAGTGATCAAGGCACTGTCTGGAGACTATTTTTAAAAAATTTCTGGCCCTTGTCAGGCTGAGTCCTCTTCAAGGGATGCCCTTCCTTCCTCCTTTCTCTTGCCCATCCCAGTCTGCTTGGGGACACTCTCGAGTCTCTCACACTCCCACCCACTCACCTCCTGGCCCTTCAACACCCCACAGTCCCTTCGGAACAGGCAGGGAAGCTGCCTCCTCCTCAGTCCTCGCCACCATCCACCCCGCTGTTCCCTTGCAGCCTTCTGCCATGTCTACTTCCTTTCCAAAATTCGCCCTTTATGCTCACTCTGGATGCCATTCACTTCAGGCTGCACAGGCCACTGACCCCTGCTGCCTGGCTCTCTCTGAGAGAGAGCCTAGAGAGCCCCTCATGGGCTCTCCTCCACCCTCATCCTCCCTCCCATTTGCTCTCCACAGAGCAGTGACCAATTCTTCGGACACACACACACCGCGCCACGTGGCACCAGACCTTCTGTTTAAGGCTCCAACAGTTGCCCTCCCCCACCTTAGGATGAGCTCACGGGTCCTACATGGCCTATGGTCCTCCACCGCGCAATCTCATCTTTGCTTCCCCACCCCCAACTGTCCCACCACTGTCCCTCACCACAGCCTTTCAGCCATGCTGCTGTGGCCTAGCTCTTCTCTTCCCTACGTCTCTCACAAATGGGTTCCCTCTCTCGGGACTGTTCTTCCCACTCCCCTCCCCCTGGACTCTTCTCACTCTTCTGGCCTCAGAGAGGCCCGTCTCTCGCCTGTTGCTTTCCTACCACTTCCATGGCTTCCTTCAGACCTCTGACAACCCACAGCTGGGCACTCACAGGCAGGCTCCCCAGCCCTGAAGTCAGGTCCAGACTGCTCTGCCCTCTGCTCTGCTGTCAGTGCCCAGAACAGCGCCATGTGATAGGTGTTGAGAGAGCTGTGTGGATGAACGAATCCTACCCTCTATGTATTTCTATCGTGGTGCAACTCGACCTTCTTTCCCTCCAACCTTCTTGCAGTGTATGTGCTGATGTTCACCTGCCTATTAGAGCAATGGTTCCCCAACCTTAGTAGCATGTAGGAATCACCTGTACGTGGTTTATGAAGAGCACAGCTTTCTGGGCCCCAGGCCAGAAGACTCTGTCTAACTCAGTCATCTGGGATGGGACCCAGAAGTCCAGTTTTTACACACACTCATCAGATGGCTCTGTAGGAGGCTTGAGCACATAGAGGAAGAGTGTCACACTTTGACCATACTAAGTACCAAACAAAGCATAGAAGCAAGAAAAGAAATGGAGTCCTTTGGCTTATGTGAACTATTGTCATTCATTCCTTCACTGAACAGCTACTTCCCAAGCACCACTGGCTGGGGTGGGGCAGGGAAGTCCCACACAGCTCCTGCCTTCTTCACAACACACTAGGTGTGTCCAAGAGAGACCGTGTCAGGAGCCACAGCATGCACACTGTGGTGCAGACCTGGGCACAGCACAGAGGCGGCCATGGAAAGAACCCTCATGGCTGGAAGGTTTAGCTTGAATACTCAGGACATCTTCCTGACCCTAAATTAACAAGAGACGAGAGCTGTGTGTAAGCTGGCCGACAAAGAGGACGGGACATCTGTCCAGCTCAGGGCTGTTGGTGCCAACACTCAGTCCTTCAGGGCTCAAGGACGGAGCCTTGCCTGGGGACACTATGCCTAGGTTCATATTTCATGGCGGCAGACCCTGAAGCAAGAGCCTAAGTCCACAGAACTCATGGTTTCCAGATGGCACAAGGGGCTGGGCCCAAGGGAATCTTTGCTTCAGTCCCAAGATTTAGTTCTTTTTTTTTTTTTTTTGAGTTGGAGTCTCACTCTGTCACCCAGACTGGAGTGCAGTGGCCGCTCCCAGCCACCTCAGCCTCGACCTGCTGGGCTGCGGCGATCCTTCCGCCTCAGCCTTCCAAGTAGCTGGAACTACAGGTGCACACTACCATGTCCAACTAATTTTTTGATTTATTGTAGAGATGAGGTCTCACAAAGTTGCCCAGGTAGGTCTCGAACCCGCAGGCTCAGGCAATCCACTCACCTCAGCCTCCCAAAGCACGGGATTACAGGCTGAGCCACCGAGCCCGGCTAGGATTTAGTTCTTGAAAGAGACCACATAACAGCTTTAGTCCTCAAGAACACAAGAACAGGAAGCTGAGTTGCCTATTCACTAAAATTTGTCTCCTTTCATTTTTGTAGAAGAAACGAAAGGGCCCTAAAATAAAATTTTATAATTATATAGCAAATATCTAAAAGTTTCCATCAAGAACATTAAGCACTTTCAGGGATTTAATAAAAGAAAAAGAAAGAAAGAAAGAAAAGACAACTCTGTTTTCTGCAATGAGGTCACAGAGGAGTCGTTTCTGTTTGTCCTGTGTTTTTCCTTCTGGCTCAGCTGCGTGGAAGGCTACCACGCTGCTGCCGTTGGCAACAGCCTCCCTCCTGCTGCTGCCTCCCTTCCTCCCACCCCTTTCCCAGTGTAACTTCCATGCCACCCAGTCTTCCAGGGCCCTGCGGGGTGGGAGCGGCAAAACGGAACACCCCTCTCTCATGATGTTTCGCTCAGTGATGTTGTCACTTTCCTAGGTATTCTATTTCATAACAAGAGATTGAAAATATTATTTACCCTGTCCCCATCCCAAGACAAATTGCTGTTCATGTAAACAGTAGGCTCTCCAATGCCAGGAGGGCAGATGCCTGTTTAAGCTGCCATAAGGCACTGCGCCAAAGGGCCCAGAGCTGACCTGGAAGAAGACGCCTGTGTTCAAGGTCCACAACATGCCAGCGAGAGAAAAGGACCATTCCACACTCAGTCTGAAGCTCCCATCCACAGAGCGCCTGTCCCTCCAGCCTGACTCTCAGTCCACAAGGCCAGAAAACATCTGCACAGCCCCTTTCGGTCAGTGGAGTCCGGCCCATCTACATTTCAACTCTATCAGCAGATCTACATGAGTGTTGGTACTGACAGACCTAGGCCTTGATAATAACTATAATAAAAGCAGTAAAGAAAAGACAAGTCATGGTCTAAAATGTGGGCTAATGTTTATTTTGCAGAGGGAGGATACAAATGGGTTTTTTTTTGTGTGTTTCTCTAAATTTCTCAAAATAAATTTTTAACTTGAATTTTGACTGGCTAAGTCATTATTAAAGACTTGTTTAAGGTCATAATGAACTGTAGAGTGAAACACATGACTTCATTAACTCAAATTTACTTTAACAAATACAAACATTTTTATTCATAGTGTTATTCAAGGCAAAAACGTTTGCTCAGCTACCTTTTTGACTAGACTATGAAAACAGACTCAAATTTGTCAGGTAAACTTGTCCACTGTTATCTTTATGATTATTCAAACATTTGATCTGAATTCAACATACATAGTTTTAAAATATATTTTTTCTAAAGAACTGCAGGGTAGTGTGAACCATGCAATAAATGGGAAACCCTGCAGATGTCACAGAAATAACTATTCATAGGAGACATAACTTTCAAGAATATTTGAAAATCTGCAGATAAAAAATACTGATATAAAGAACTAAATACATGAAAAAATAATCAAGTTTCAAAGAAGGCTAGCCTATGCAACATAGCAAACCACAGTCACCACAAAAAAATAAAAAATTAGCCAGGAGTGGTGGTCTGTGCCTGCAGACCCAGCTACTTGGGAGGCTGAGGCAGAAGGATCACCTGAGCCCATGAGGTTGAAGCTGCCGTGAGCGTGCCACTGCACTCCAGCCTGGCTGACAGAGTGAGACCCCATCTTAAAAAAAAAAAAATCTCCAAGAGGCTTTAGATAAAGTGGACAAGAGATCACATATTGCAGAATAGAGCATCAGACATTTCAAAATTCCCTTTTGAAGATACATCTCTAATGAACAAGCTTTTTTGGCTTAGTGTTTACTTTTTAATGTAAAACTTCAAATGTAAAAAAGTAGACAGAATAGTATAATGAACTCCTATGTACAACGTACATCATTCAACCTCAACTATTACCAACTTGTGGCCAGTTTTGTATCATCTATTCACCCTTCCCCCAGTTATTCTGAAACAAATTCTAGATGTATCATTTTATCTCTAAATAGTTTGATATGTATCTCTAAAAGACTGGGATTTTCATGACTATAAAACTGGTGTTTATTTTGATTTTGTTTTCTTCTCCCCACTCCTTCAAATTTTAAATAATGGTGGGGTTTGTGTTATTGATGTCTCCAGAAGGGCTATGATACCCTTTAATTTTTCTGGTCCTTCCAAAATTAGCCACGAAACAATTCTTAAAACTAGTTGTATACAAAAAGATTGGTGTTATTTTGTTTTAAACTCTAAATGGAAAATACTTTTTAGCTAATCATTCAACCTAACTACTTGTTTTATCACACTGGCCCTAACTCTTTAGGGCTAAAAGTTCAAGTCCCAACTGAGTACTTTATTCCTTGATGAGAACACAGGGAGTAATAAACTGCATGGTGGTGAAAAAAGGAGGGGTAGCATGTACCCACTTTTACCTTTACTGGCACTAATAAAGTCACAAATGACCCCCACGAAGGAATAATGAGGAGAGGCACTGGGAAGCCCCACAAATCAGAGGTCTTTCAACTTCATCCCAGAAATAAAAACACTTTGCTTTTTAAAACTGCTGCAGCCTCAGGAATGATTATTAACAGGATCCAAAGACCAAGGACATCCCCCCTCCCACCAAATCCTTAAGAAACACTAAGAGCAAAAGAAGGGAAATGAAGTAACAAACTTTTACTTCTAGCTGGAAGCCAAAACCAATTAAATCTTGGTTACCTTATAGCGTGTTTGTTCCACATCATAGATCTTTTTCTCTGATACCATTTTTGGGGCAAAGAATTTGGCTAGCTTTGCAAGGTAAACTCCATTCCGGAGCCCTTCTTCCAGCTCAGTGGTCGGTGGCAATTCTTCAACTAAGCAGACTTCCATCCACCTAAAAAGATTAAAAAGAAACTTAAAGTGACTCCAGCTGGGTAAATTTCTGTAAATGGAGACAGGCAGCATTTCACTGTGTATGTTGGAGACAAAGGGAGCAGGATCTGAAACATCTTCAGGTGTCACTGGTGGGAAGAGGTAGGACAAGGATTCAGAACATGAGATGAACGGGGGGGCTAAAAACCTAGAGGCATTGAACTCATGACCATGCCAGAGCTTGTCAGCTTCACCTTTATCTGAGTCTCTGCCAATTTCCCTTTGTGCCAAAGAGGAAAAAGTCCAAGTCATTTTATATGGGTGGAATTAGTCCCGCTGACATTAAAGAAAAAATAATTCCAAATTTATGAGCCCTTAGCAGAGGTAAGCCTTGTAGGGGTTGTGCCTTGGGGAGCGCATAGTCAAACTACTATAAAACCTGCGGTTGCCTCAGTCCAGAAATGACTACCAGGAGAGGTAGGAAGGCGTGGAAATGGGCAGCAGAAATGTAAAAAACAGGCGCAGTCTTCTTTGAATAATATACACTCCTTTTTCCAATGCCAGGAACTTACTATTAATACAGTATGCTTGTCTTTTGGGAAAGATGCAGTACTTACTGGGTTCTGAAAAAATGTTTTCGACAAAAGATCAGATTAAATCTTAGGATTGCGCCAGTGTTGTGCCAAGGTCATTATTGGCTCAAGGACACAGTGGGGAAGGAGTCAGGCAAGTTCACATTTCATGCTGGTGTGCCAAGGACCAGCCAGTTATGAGGATAATGCTATTCCTACCCATTCTCAAGTGACTATTACCTACTCCAAAGGCAGGGGTACACTCCTCAGCAGGGGAGCCCCCCAACTCCCTGCCACCCAGCCATGAATCCACAAATCAAATGCTTAATGCGAGCACTATACTTGTATTGACAATGCCCCCAGAGGATCATTAACCCAACAGCAACTGATCTTGTCAACATTTGGAAGACAGTCAAGCACTGTGCTACAATACTGATCCTGACACAAGCTGCAAACACTAAAGTGCCTGGACTGCTTGTAGCTCTGGACAACATCTTTTAAATGCTCATTGAGCTCCTAGTAAGTAAAAATAGTAGTTCCTGATCACTTACTAGGTACTATAAAAATAGAATACAGTAGCCCTCCTTATCCAAGGTTTTACTTTCCAGTTTTAGTTACTCAGGGCCAACTGCAACCTGAAAATATTAAATGGAAAATTCTAAAAATGAACAATTCGTATGTTTTAAACTGCAAGTTATTTTGAGTAGCATGATGAAATTTTGTGCCTTCTTACTTTATAACCTCTTCATCAAAAGAGAGGTGAGTACAGTATCGTAATACTGAGACAGAAGCCACATTCACGTAACTTTTAGTATAGTATATTGTTATAACTGCTCTATTTTATTAGTTATTGTTGTTGATCTCTTGCTGTGCCTAATAAGTTAAACTTTACCACATGTATGTATAAAAAAAACATACTATACAGAGAGTTCAATACTATCTGCGATTTCAGGTTCCACTGGGGGTCTTGGGACAGATCCTTCTTGGATAAGGCTATATGAGAAAAACATACATGTAAGCCCTGTCTTCAAAGAGCATTAAATATAATTGAGAAGACAATGCAATTACAAGTAAAAACCAGACAGCTGTATTAGAGAGGCCATTAGGTCCAATGCCATGTGATGGAACATAATAAAAAAAAAGTCTAGGAATAAAGAGAGATCATTGGGTTTTAACTGGAGTAATCAGGGAAAACACTGACCAGGTGGTGGAACCTGGACTTGGCCTAGAAGAATGGAGTACGGTAGTCCTTCCTTAACATCATCGACAGCTTCCTGAAGACTGTGAATTTCAGCAAAATGACATACAAGGAAACCAATTTTACCATAGGCTAATTGCTATAAACAAAAGTTAAACAAGAGTTAAGTTTAATGGCATATTTCAGGTCACAGAAATATCACCAAACTTCCAAGTGAAGACCAAAACGCTTCTAAATATTAAACACTGAAATAGATGTGAGCTACACATTCATTTAAGAAAGATTAATAAAAACAGGCAAGGCTGGATTCGGTGGCTCAGCCTGTAATCCCAGCACTTTGGGAGGCCGAGGCAAGTGGATTGCCTGAGTCCACTGGTTCGAGACCAGCCCAGGCAACTTGGAGAGACCTCGTCTCTACAATAAATCAAAAAAACTAGCTGGGTGTGGTAGCGTGTGCCTGTAGTTCCAGCTACTTGGAAGAATGGGACGGAAGGGTCGCCGGAGCCCAGCAGGTTGGTGCTAGGGTGGCCATGAGTACTACAGACTGGGCGACAGAGTGAGACTCCAATTCAAAAATTAAAAATAAAAATAAAATAAACACAGG
Source organism: Carlito syrichta (assembly GCF_000164805.1). Lineage (NCBI taxonomy): Eukaryota > Metazoa > Chordata > Mammalia > Primates > Tarsiidae > Carlito > Carlito syrichta. The sequence continues at coordinate 618,227 of NW_007233638.1, read as the reverse complement.
CAAGATAATTATTCACCTGTGGCAGAAAGGGGCTAAAAACAGTTTAAATTATTCCTTTTTAAAAATCAACCTGCAAGCTCCAAACCTGCTAGACATGGGACATGAGAAAACTAAACAGCCACAAGCAGCTTTCCTGGAAATGCAAGATAGTAATCGATTCACAATCTTATCCCCGCATAGTTTACAACCCCTGCTTGTCATGTATACCCTGGAGATAACTTGTTCTTTGAAAATCTGGTTTTGCTAGATACCACCTTGCAAATTCCAAAACCCAACCCCCTTCCTTACCTAAACTAACATATAAAACCCCTCTCCTCTTTCTCTGGGTTGCTCAGCTTTGGAGCATTAGCCCACTGAGTCACGCCGGCACTAATAAAACACTACTTCCTAAGATAGCCTCGGTGTCACAGTCTCTCTGTTTTCCCGCAACACACCCACTTATTCCAGTTCAGGGTTGTATGGCTAGAGCCTGTCATGGCAGAACCAGCCCTCAACAGGGCTCACCCCATCACTGGGCCACTCACATATACCCACATTCACACCCAGGTGGGGACCATGGAAACACAGCAGTGATCCTAACATGCACAGCTGTGGGGTATGGGAGGAAACTGAGTGCCTGGGGAAAGTCCATGCAGACAGGGAGACAATATGCGCACTCCTTGGACAGTGGCCCTGGTCATGAAGCGATTTTGTTTTCCTCATCAAAGTGATGACAAAATGATGTTGAATGGGAAAACGTTATTCGGGGACCTGCTGTAGCTAGAAGGCAGGCAGAGAGCTGGCAGTTGGAGAACTAGACAAACCATAGGCACAGACTTGGCTGATGTGCAAGGTAAGCCAGGGAAGACTGTGGCCTTTGATGTGCACAGGGCACCCAGAGCAATGCAGCTGGACATTCACTGCAAAGTCAGGTTCGAGGACCCAGCTCAAGAGGAGAAGTGCTGATATTTGTTGCCATAGGAAGCAGGGAGCTCCTGGCAGGCTCGGCGTAGAATGACATGCTAACAATGGTCATTAGAGAAAATTATCTGGTATGATGAATGCCTCAGAGACCCAGTTCTCTATCAGGTGGTGTTGAGGGGCTAGATCAATCAGGAAGACATGGGAAAGAAGGAAACCAAGAAACATTTCCAGGATACAGAAATGGGACTTGGTGACAGCAGAGAAAAGGGGATAAGACTGGGCTCAGTGGCTCACGCCTGTAAACCAGAGCTTTGGGAGGCTGAGGTGGGAACATTACTTGAGGCCAGGAGTTTGAGAAACGGGGGTCAAAGGAAAAAGAAATATCACCAGTCAGAGAAAGAAGAACAAGGTGAAGGGTGTTCTCTGCACTAGGACTTAGCCACACATTAGTAGCGACTGCCAGCAAGTCCCCTAACCTCTTTGGGCCTCAGTTTCCCACCTCTAACAAAAGAGGCGTGGTGCTAGCCAGAAGAATCTGATGATAAAGTCCTTTCCAGGGCTAACACCCTAGGGGGTCTGTGAAACTGGAAGAACAAGGAACAGGTAAGATGAGATGTCAATGAAATTGGCTTTTCACACATCATGCACAAGGTAAGAAAGGACTATTAACTGAAGTAAGAGTAGCATGGACTTGCCAAATTATTAAAAAGGCAAGAAATCAACAATAACATGCATTAAAAAAAATCTGGCCAAGGAAGAGTCACAGCAATAGACCGAGATTCTAAGTGCAATAAACTAATTAGAGTATAAAACAATTACAAATTAAAATACAATCTATTTTCAAATAATTATCTTTAAAAAATTTAAGGAATTTTGTTACACAATATTTCAACCTCGTATCGGGATATATGTGTGAGTAGTATGTGTGTGGGGGGGTGGTAAACTGACAACTGGGAGCAGGGCAGGATGCTAAAATTAAAACTCAAGTTGGGCTTGGTTTTTTTGAGCTGATTAGTTATTTTTTAAAATCTGCATTAAAATATGTGTGCATTTGGTTTAAAACACTGATACCAAAACATAGGTTAGCTACAGCCTATTTAAAATACAGCCACGGCTAATTCTTAGGACATTATGAACTGCTCAAAGGCAGAGGCCACCTCTTCTTTCTCTTTATAATCCCTTTGTGCCTGGCAACAAAGCAATACCTGATATGTGGTTATTAAAGATTTTGGCTGCTGGGAGGCCGAGGCAAGTGGATTGCCTGAGCCCGCGGGTTTGAGACCTGCCTGGGCAACTTGGTGAAACCTCATCTCTACAATAAATTAAAAAATTAGCCGGGCATGGTAGCACGCGCCTATAGTTCCGTCTACTTGGAAGGCAGAGGCAGAAGGATCGCCGGAGCCCAGCAGGTTGATGCTGCAGTGGCCGGGAGCGTGCCACTATACTCCAGTCTGGGTGACGGAGTGAGACTCCAGCTCAACAAAAAAAAAGAAGATTCTGGCTGCTTAAGAAAAAAATTTCCAAGCATCACAAGTATGTCATAAAATATTTTAAGACATTGACAAAGACTTACAAAATGTTACATGTTTGCAACATTAGGCATCAGTGGAGCGACCTCCTTTTCGCTACCTTGACGCTATTATTAATAATGATAGTTAGTACTTATTAAGCACTATTTTGTGTCTAGAACTTGGATTTAATGCTTTATGGAGATTATCATTTAATCTTCACAGCAACCCCAAAAAGGAAGACGGTCTACTAGAATCACATTTTACAGATGATTGTTTGGTATTTTTCCCAGATTCTGAGAATTTTCTAAGATGATATCTGAGCTTTTCTGAGCCTCAGAAAAGCCCAAGGCCACACAGCTAGTAAGTAAAAGAACTCCATAATGTTGCCAGGGGCCTCTGCTTCTCTAATTCCAACTTTTAACTTCTCACAGCTCGTGGAACAGAAGAATGCCTCCTCCAGCGGAGGCCCAAATGTAAAGCCTAATGTAAAACAACAGTGGTAAAAAAAAAAAAAGACACCCAGGGTACTTCCAGAGCAGCAGTACCATTCCATGGCTTGCAGACACAAGTAAGGTTAGAGAACAGTATGCTCCCTGTCAGAGTTCAATAGATTCCTGGGGTATCATTCGTTTTCTCAGGACTCCCTTTTTGCCACCCACCTGGACTCATGCATGACAAGTGGTCTAGGATGTCCCTTGTGGGTGCTGCAGCAGGACAGAGGAAAGATATGAGAGGCTCAGAGCCTACCAGATGGAGTCACTTCCCTAAGTACTTCACTAGCCTAGACAGGCTCTCAGAGACTCTTCTGTTAAGATACAATTTAACGCAAGATATTATTCTTCTGGGACAGGTGGCAGACTCTGCTGACAGTAAGTAGCTAGGCTGGGTACAAACTATTGCTTTAAAGGCATTAAAATCCCTCACAATGAAGTAGGAACCACCATATGCAAATGTCTAAACTAGTACACAGTCATTAGGCAGCTGAATATCCTTTTGATCTAGTTTTTAAAAGAAAGAAAGAAAGAAAGAAAGAAAGAAAGAAAGAAAAAGAAAGAAAGAAAGAAAGAAAGAAAGAAAGAAAGAAAGAAAGAAAGAAAGAAAAGAAAGAAAGAAAGAAACAGAACTTTGAGCACAAACACTAAATCATTTAACCCAAAGGCTAGCAGAGAGCCAGGACTGGCTGCTAGGTAGGTCTGCATTCCCAGCCTATTACCTGAGTGTGGCCAAGTAACTGGGCCATAACCACAGCAGGTGTGGGAAGTGATGATATGCATCACCCCAAGGCCCGGTCAGGAAAACCTCTCATAGAGAGTGGAAAACCTCCACCTTCTCCTCCCCACCTGCTGACTGGATACTAAAGCCCACAGCACCTTGAAATAGAAGGCAGAAGAACACCCATCACCCCCACCCTATACTATTGAACCTTACACGAGCAAGAACTAAACTTCTAATTCCAACCTCAATGTCAGAGTCTTATCTGTTACGAGAGCAAGTGGTACTAGACTAAGACAATACAAATTCTATTCTATATTTTATATTGGGGTCAAAATTCTTATAACAATCTCCATGTAGAGATAATTGGCCTGATGTTCAGGAAGTCTGGCTCTATATATCACTAGCTGTAGGTACTGGAACAGGTCACTTAGAACTCTGAAAACTCAGTGTTGGTCCATAAGTTTATCATAATGGAATTCAATATGACAGTGTAATTATGCAATGTGACAGTGTTGTTAAATAACAGCTTTATTGAGATATAAGTCACACACCATACTCTCACCCACTTAAGATGTGCAATGCAATGGTTTTTAGTATATTCACAGGGTTCAAAGACCATCACCATTCTCAACTTTAGAACATTTTTATCACTCTAAAGAAGAAATCCTATACCCACTAAGTCACTCTCCAAGACTCCAACCCACTATTCTACTTTCTGTCTTTAGATTTACCTATTCTGAACATTTCACATAAATGGAACAATATATGTGGACTTTTGTCATTGGTTTCCTTCACCTTGATGATGTTATCAAAGTCCATCTATGTATGTTGTAAGATGTATCTGCACTTCATACCTTTTTATTGCTGAATAATATTTCATGTTATGGATATATCACATTTTATTCACCTATTCATCAGTTTATGGACTTGGTTATTTCCCAACTTTTTAGTTATTATGAATAATGGTACTATAAACATTTGTGAACAAGTTTTTGTATGGACATATGTTCTCATTTATCTTGGTATATACCCAGGAATGGAATGGCTGGGTCATATGATGACTCTGTGTTGAATCTTTTTAGGACTTCCAGACTGCTTTCCAAAAAAGCGGCATCATTTTCCATTGTCACCAGCAATGTATAAAGATTTCAATTTTTCCACATCCTCACCAAGACTTATCTGTCTTTCTTATTAGAGTCATCCTAGTGGATGTAAAGTGGCATCTCATTTTGGTTTTGATTTCCATCTCCCTGATGGCTAATGACATTGAACATCTTTTTTATGTGCTAATAGCCCACTAGTATACTTTTAGAGAAATGTCTATTCAAACCCATTGCTTTAGTTGGATTATTGTCTTTTTTTTAGTTATAACAGTTCCTTACATATTCAGTATACAAGTATCTTATCAGATATATGATTTGAAAATGTTTCCTCCATTCTGTGGGCTTTTTTTCCCACTTTCTTGACAGTGACATTTGAAGTACAAAAGCTTTAATGTGGTGAAGTCTCATTTATCTATTTCTTCTTATATTGCTTAAGTGTCATATCTTAAAAAACCATTAGCTAGCTGAATATTTACACATATATTCCATTTCATTTCATTTTCATCCATGTTTTGAATATATCACAAATATTTACACCTAAGTTTTCTTCTAAGAGCATTACTATCTTAACTCTTAATTTAGAACTTTGATCCATTTTGAACTTGCTTTTGTATATGGTATGAGGTGAGAGACCAACTTCATTTTTCTGCATGGTGGCTATCCAGTTGTCCCAGCACAATCTGTTAAGTAGACCACACGTGTTGAATTGTCTTGGACTCTTATTAAAAAATCAGTTGACTAGTAGAGTGAGTGTTTATTTCTAAACTCTCAGTTTTAGTCCAATGATCAATGTATATCTATGACTTATATATGAGTAGTATATGAAGTGTATATGCAGAAAATCAAGCTAGAGAGACTTCATGTGTCATCAAGAGTCTGCTTTCAAATTTGGCTTAAAAAGCCACAAAAATAAAAACTAGAATTGCCCCTCCACATCCAGTGTTCTTGCATTAACTGCCTTTTCCCTGTTTCTTCTATTGACTACCTATTGGCACAGGACACTAACATGCGGATGTCTCATCCCAAAGCAGAAGTTGAAGTTACGTCTTAGGAGCACCTTACAGGTGCCAATTTCATCTTTCTTTCCAGGGTGGAAGAACCACTTTCCTACCAGTATTGCTTGTTTTCTCTTCTCTCTGCAGGGAAAGTCTGGATCACTTACCAGGCACAGAGATGGAGGGAAGTTGGGAGGAGGAAGGACAGAGAAAGGAGAAACTTTTCCCATTTTAAGTTAAGGCTGAAAATAACAACAACAACAACAACAATAATAATAAATGCCATTTTGTCTTACAAGGCAAAAAAACAAAACAACCAAAAAAAAAAAAAACACACAAAAATCCTGGGCTAAAAGATTCATTCTATTGTGCTACTGTGTGCCTTGTGGAGCATATGAAAGTTGTTTTGTGCAGGGATTTGCTATCCAAGCTGTTATTCAGGAAATCACCAACTATAAATCTTGGTCTCTATTATACAGTGCTGTATAGAATAAATGTCCTGATGATAGAGCTGCTGGCCAAGACAGAAAATATGTTTTCTGCATAAGCCCTGTTTTAATCAAGCTAGAAAGGCTTCATGTGTCATCAAGAGCCTGCCTTCAAATTTGGCTTAAAAATCCACAAAAATAAAAACTAGACTTTCCCCCTACCTCTGCTCTTCTTGCATTAACTACCTTTCCCCTGATTGATTTTCTGCATAGTGCCCTGTTTTTACGAACTTTCAAGTTTCATCACAAGTCCATTTCTCTCTTGAATGTTTCAAAAACTGTGTGTATTTTATGAAAGAATATTTAAAAAATCTGACCAACAGGAAGCAAAAAGACCAGAAGAACTAAATTAAGTTCTCATGGAAAACTTTTTCATTAGCTGGAGGCCAAGGTGAAACTGTCACCATGATTCTATCAGCCTTATAAGCTCAGGAGAACATGGATGTGGGAAAACACACTCTAAAACCGACAGGGACATCTGTGAGCCCCATACTTTTCTCCTACAAAACACACTTGCTTCACTATAAGAAAGTGAAATGAAATTCACAGTATTTTCTTTAAAGCACAGGCACACAATACTATGAAAAGACTCAATATGACTTCAAGATCTAATAAGGAATGGAACAGACTTCAGAGGACTTACTTCTCATTCTCCTTAGAGGGAGATGATATAACAGAATCAGTTGATTTGGCAAGCTTCCCCAAACTGTGTTTTACAGAATACTGCCTCAGGTGCTAATGGAGACTCTTGGTAGAAATATGTACAGGAAAGGTGATTCTGGTGAGGTTTCAGATGGAAAAGAACATGTTACTGGACACTCGAGAAAAGACAATCCTTGTTATAAAGTGACAGAGAACTTTGCTCAATTGCATTCTAGTGTTTTGTGGAAGGTAGCACTTATGAGTGATGACGTTGGATATACCCAGCTGCAGGGATTTCAAAGCAAAGTGTTGAAAGCCATCTGTGCTTTTCTTTCTCCTTACTGCTTATAGTAAACTACAAGAAGAGAGACAGAAATTAAAGAAAAAATTTTTAAGCCAAACAACCCAGAACTTAAAGATCTGGAAAATTCTCAGCCTACCCATATTGTAAAAAATGAGAATATATTCTGTAGTGAGCACCAACAATCAATCGATAAAGAGATTACAGTGTGACTCATAGATCCAGTCAGCATCTCAGCAGAAGTCAGGAACAGAGATGGGGTTACACTAGCAGAAACGCTGCAGGTTTGGACTAAAGGGGACAGAGACAGGACAAAACTGAAGGAAAGCTAATACGGTGATTCTACAGGATGGAACAGTTGTGCTATCTGGCTCTGGCTGTCAACATCCTTCAAGAAAAGAATGACCCTTAAAACTGCCACTCTCACCCTGCCCAAAGTGCACAGGTCCAGAGGGTGAGGAAATCTCCTCCTCAGCTTCAAAGAGTAAGGCTGTCTCTGCCTCAGTTTTGGCGGGCCAGGCTGTTGCTGCCCAAAGCCTCACAAGTAGGGATACCTTAAGGAGGCACTGCTGTCTCAGCGGGCTTAGAGGACGGAATATCATGTTTAAAAAAAAAAAAATTCTTCTCTAGCCTTAATGTAATTTGCCTGCTAGGTTTGGCGTTTCCTTTGGATCCCTGACCACTTTCACTTCTTTCCAATTTTTTTCCTTTTGAAATGAGAATGTCTATCCTATGCCTGTCCCGTCACTATATTTTAGAAGCAAATAACTTGCCTGGTTCACAGCTGGAGAGGAATTTTTGCCTCAGTATGAATCATACCTTGAGTCTCACTCACTTTGATCTAGAACATATTTAGATGAGATTTGGGACTTAGAATTGATGCTAGAATGGGTTAAAACAAGGTCTGCTGGTAGTGCGTGAATGCATTTTGCCCTAATCCCCTCAAAATGTGACTTCATTTATATCTCAACATGTGACTGTATTTGGAGACAAGGCCATAAAGAGATGATTAAATTAAAATGAGGCCATTAAGGTAGAGTCTAATCCAATCTGAGTGGTGTTCTTACACGGAGGGGTGATTAGGGCACAGAAAGAGAACGCCCAGGGCTGTGAGCTCACAGAGGGAGACCATGTGAGGACAGTGAAAAGCAGCCATCTGCAAGCCAAGGAGAGAAACTTCAGAAGAAACGAAACCTTGGATTTCCAGCCTCCAAAATTGTAAGAAAGTACATTTCTGTTGTTTAAGCCACCCAATCTGTCATATTTTGTTTACTGCAGCCTGAACAAACTACACCCCAGCTAAAAAATATCAATCCCCATCATCCTCTAAAACACCTTACGCAATTTTATTACTTACTACTACTGGCAGATTATACCATATTTATCTGTTGGCCTGACTCACCCAATTAGAATATAAACGCCACAAGAACAAAGACATTGTCTGTCTTGAGAGGTTCAAAGCACAAACTCTAGAGCCAAATGACTGAAACTGAACCCAAACTCTGCCACTGACTAGCTATGTGCTTCTTGGGTAACAGATTTAATAGAAGCCTGTTTCCTGATCTGTAAAATGGGGCTAATAATAGAAGTGCTTCAGAGGGCACACAGTAAGTGCCTTCAGTGATAGCTATTGTAGCTTTTACTGCTCACAACCATATCCTAGACCACCTCCCTGCCTAACTGCCAATACAATTAGCTGTTTGCACTGGTCCTTCAGCACTGCTAATTTAGCTGTTCCCTGCCCATTTGAGATTCCTTGGACAGCAACTATGCCAGCATTGTTTTACTGTAGTCAACATACTTTCTTCTCTCAATCTAGTCTGTTGCATCCCCCAAGCTGATCCACCCCTCTCCCATATACATTCTATGACCTTAACACAAGTTACAGACATAAATGGTATCTAGTAGGGGATATATAACTATTTACATAGGTTCATGAGAGCCAGTCTCCCCATACTGACAATACCAATCACAAATGATGCAGCTCACATCTACTTAGCACACTGGCTACACCTAGCAGGTATTGGCCCTTATATAAATGTATTTTCACACTAACCTGATGCGATTGATATTACTCTCTTTTAATAGAAAAGGAGAATTAAGTAACTTGCTCGAGATTACACAGCTAGTAAGCAGCTAAGCTATGATTTAAAGCCAGGTTGTCACCTCCACAGAACCCTTCTTTGCCACACTCCACTCTGCTCTGATAAATCAAGTAAGATTAATGGGGTGAACAGGGTTTAAGTTAACTTCCTAGAAATGTTCTCCTCTTAAGCAGAAGCCTTATGTGATGCTTTCTCCAAAACTAAAATAAACCAGTTCCGATCTTCAAAAACTATGTTTTCCCAGTCTTGGGGAGGTTGAGTACAAGACCAGCCTGCTCAACAACGTGAGATCCCACTTCTATAAGCAATTAAAAAATTAGCCAGGTGTGGTGATGCATGCATGTAGTCCCATATACTTGGAAAGCTGAGGCAGGAGGATCGCTTGAGCAGGAGTTCAAGGTTGCAATGAGCTGTGGTCTTACCATTGCACTCCAACCTGGATGACACCCTGTCTCTAAAATGTTTAAAAAAAATTTTTTTAACGGTGTTTTCCTAAGGCAAGGTGTACCTGTGCTTTAAGAAGAGATAAAAGTGAACATACTCTTTCAGACTAGCTAAAAAGGCTGCTGTCACTTTCAGAAGTATCTGTGGGGTATAGCTGTGCATGCTGGATCTTGGATCTCAGAAAATCTGGCTGCAAACTCTTTTCCGCAACTTATTAGTCATGATTACCTTGGGCTACAACAATCTCTCTGGGCCACAATTCCCTCTCTTAGAAAATTGGGTGCAACACCAGCTACCTCACAGAGATGTCATAAAATGTCAAAACTCATCCAGTAAGAAGTACCCAGCATGCAATAAGTCCTTAAGAAACAATGGTTCATGAAAAGAAATAAACAAGGAGATAGGCAGGTGGGCATCTGCTTAAAGTGTAACACTCCAAAGGATCCATCATTACACTGCTCTCCACATAGCAGCCGGCTACATTCACCTGAACATACAAGGTCCAAAGTCTGCTGAGTGGAGACTGCTGTGGGAAAGGATACCCTGCAGGAAAACCAGCTACCAAAGGGCCTTGGAGAACTGAGCTCAAAAACGGGACTCCTGTCAACCTGGCTTCCCTAAGACTTGCTACAGGTGAGACCACTCTGTCCTGACCATATGCAGTGCAAAGCACCTTCTGCTTTGCAAGATAACATGAGCTGGGTGCAGAGGAAAAGTGAAAAAGAAAGAACTGAGAGTACTCAGCACCCATTTCCTGGCACACCAACACTCATCTGAGGTTTCCGCATGAATTTTGGCCTAAATAACAACTGAAGACTTGACGAAAAAGATTCTCCCTCTTGGGTCTGTCTACACTGTGCACAGGCTCTAGCCACAAAACAATCCTGTTCTTGCACTGCTAAACATTTATCTGCCCCAACATAGGCAGGAAAATGAAAGTAATAAGCTTAAGTTGATCACTGTAGACTTATCCAGTTTGCCACAACTCCTTCCTACCCTTGACTTTCCCTTATCTACTCCCTGTGCACTTGCGTAAACTAATATGGAATTGTTAAATAATGGACATTCCAGAACACCGAGAGAATGCCATAGCTATTTCAACATATGAGAAACAAAACCGGCAAAAGTTATATCTAGTCTGAATTTCCTTCCTTCTCTTCCTCCCCTTAAACCACAGGTGTCTTGTGTTCAGAGTCAACCCTTTCTCAGAGGCAGGGAATGAGGAAGAGCTATGAAGACTGATTCCTCTAGAGTCTAAAAGACCACAGGAGATTAGCTCTCAGCAGGTAGTGTGAAGTAATAGCATGAGAAGACACCACTGAAAAATTTAACAGTGAAAAATGTCATTTTAATACCATATTCAGAGTTCCTTCCACTAGCTATGTCCTTTGCCCAGCCCTTATTGATTTCCTTCACCCCCACTACCAACTGTACCAAAGGAAGTGACAAATGGGGACTCACCAGATACCATCAATCATTGTCACCAAGAGGAGAATGAAAAGAATCCGACATATGTTCTTGCAAATGCTTCCCCCTCTCCACTCCCACCTTGTCCTCCTCTTCATCGACACACAATCTTTATAAGCAGTCAGCCACTTATAAATATCCCTTCAGTGGAAATGCATGATGAGCAGGTAGAACCCTCCCAGGCACCATTCTTTCTTTAACATGTGTGTCCACAGTCACAGTTCATGCTGGCAAGACCAGAGCAGGACTGCACACCAACTGGTGACTGCCAATCCTGGCCACAGTGAACAGGATGCGGGGTGTTGCTGATTATACCAATGCTGCTCTCATGCCAAGGGGACAGCAGAAGAGAGGATGCACAACGCAAGTGGCAGATGGTACTCTCTACAACTCTGTATGAAGACAGAACAAGAGTTCCTTATTTTTCTGCTGACCACCATGACACCTAAAAGATCAATTCCTATGGCAATAGCTCTAAGTATAATGAACTAAAAATAAAACAGGTATGTTTTAAATGGAAGACAGATGCATGTGTGCATTTCTGGGAATACAGCAAGAGGCAGAGTGGGGCAACTTGCATCACCAGCCATAGAAGAATTTCTCTGACTCCATAATCCCCTATTGGGCATCTCTTCTGACTAAATAATATAAAAGAAGAAAATCAACAGCAACAAAAAGGATCAACAATTATGCATGAATTATTACTCACAATGATACTTAAAATGAATAACTTAAAAGTCCAATGACAGGAGAAATTGTGAAGTTATGGTGTATTATACAGATGAAATGTTATGCAGACATTAAAACTTAGGACTTAGGATGACAACTTAGCAAAATGGAGGAAAGCTAGTAAAATGAATAAAACAATAGCACAAAAGTAAAATGCACTTTTTGCCATGTGTGTCCACAATGAAAAAGTTAGAAAAGTTGATGTATCAGGATGGTAGAATTCTGAAGTTTTTAAAATTTGTTTTGAAATGTTTGTGACAAATAAGAATTGAGATAAAAGAAAAACTAGGGTCTGAAAAGTCACAATTGCTCCAAATATTTTCCACATTTCATTTCAACTCTCTACAAAGACAGATAGCAACAAAGTAGATGCACAGTAGCAAAATGGATGGACCTTTCAGAGCCTAGTAAAAAATCAAGGAGCAGAACAGGAGAGCTGTACATATGCATAAACTAAAAATACTTACATGTAGGGCAGAGAAAACAGGCAAACTCAAATGACACACTGTGTACACATCAGAATGGTTGCCTATGGGGGGGACTAGGGATAAACAAAAATAACTTTCAGGGGTCCAGAACAACCTAGCACCCACCATGTGCCCAGTGATATGGCATACCATGCCCTAAGGAGTGTGGTCAGCTCAACCTGTGCCCCGAGGTCCTCCAGCAAGGTCAGGCATAGTTTTAACATTGTGGTGTAAACTGTTGTGATTTTAGATCAAGAGACACTTCCCAAGCAGCAAGTACCATTCACGATGCTGCTTCTGTTTGGTCCCATGGTCTAATTTTCTTTCTGTTTAAAATAAGATTAAAAGGCTGCAGGAAATCATCATTACTGAGGAATTTTTTTTTTTTTTGAGTCAGAGTCTCACTCTGTCACCCAGACTGTAGTGCAGTGGCATGCTCACGGCCATCCCAGTGTTGACCCCCTGGACTCAGGTGATCCTTCCACCTCAGCCTTCCAAGTAGTTGGAACTACAGGCACATGCCACTACACCCGGCTAATTTTTTGTGTGTGGATATATTGTAGAGACAAGGTCTCACCAAGTTGCCCAGGCTGGTACCGAACCCCTGGGCTCAGGCAATCTTTCACCTCAGCCTCCCAAAGTGCTGGAATTATAGGCTTGAGCCACCAAGTCCAATATTACTGAGGAATACTTAACCAACTGTATATACAACTGAGTTACACAATTTTGTAACAACTGCTTAGTTTTACCTATATGTACTTTTGTGTCTATAATGATATGTATGTATATAGAGCAATAACTATATACATATGTATATATGGAACCTATCTATCTATATATCTATATCAGTATAGATAACTATTCAGAATTATTCCCAGTAGGCTACAAAAGAAACCGGCAAGAGTGGTTACCTCTGAGGAAAGGAACTAGAAAAAGGAAAATTAAATTTTGACTGTGGGTCGGGCTGGGTGACAGCCTGTAATCCCAGCACTTTGGGAGGCCGAAGTGAGTGGATTGCCTGAGCCCGCAGGTTCGAGACTCACCCGGGAAACTTGGCGAGACTGCATCTCTACAATACATCAAAAATTAGCTGGGTGTGGTAGTGTGAGTCTGTAGTTCCAGCTACTTGGAAAGCTGAGGTGGAAGGATCACCAGAGCCCAGTGGGTCAAGGCTGTGGTGGCCGGGAACGTGCCACTGCACTCCAGTCTGGGCAACGGAGTGAGACTCCAACTCAAAAAAAATTTTTTTTTCACTGTATTCTGTCTTTGGGGCCTTTTAAATTTTGTACTATGTGCATATATGACCAAAAAAAAATTTAACACAGTTATTTAAGCAACCACCTACTCTGCACACATAACATTACAAAATCAGTTTAAGAAGTAAAATGTTCCCATCATCCCAGAACCAGTAAAAATCCAACCAAGTCCTCCTTTCTAAGCGGTACCCCAGCTTCCCCTGGCAAGTCACATTTTCACCAACACAGCCATGAGAGGCTCACAAGGTGGCAGCATTTGCTGCTGTGCGCGGCTGTACTTCCTCGGGTTTATACATAGGTTAATAATTAATTAGAGCCCTGCTACCAGAATATCTTCCTAGGACCAAAGTCTGCTGGGCACTGCTATCTGTCAAACGGCCCAGTCCTTGCGCTCAACACTTCCGGCTCTGGGAAGCAGAGATGCTCCTGCAATCGGCCATGGAATGCAGGAAAGGCAGGGGGTCCTGGGATTCAGAGTCTACCCCTTCACAAAGAAGCCATGCTAAAAATGGTTTCAAATGAAAGTCGGGTTTTTTTTTTAGTCAGAATCTCACTCTGTTACCCAGGCTGGAGTGTAGTGGCATGCTCCCAGTCACCGCAGCCTTGACCTGCTGGGTTCAGGCAATCCTTTGGCTTCGGCCTTCCAAGTAGCTGAACTATAGGTGTGTGCCACCACGCCTGGCTAATTTTTTTGTAGAGACGAGGCCTCACCATCTTGCCCAGGTTGGTCTTGAATTCATAGGCTCAGGCAGTCCCCTCACCTCCACCTCCCAAAGTGCTGGGATTACATGCATGAGCCACCATGCCAGGCTGAAGGTCCTTTTTAAGAAGTCACTTTATTTGCCATCTGCCAGCTTTTGGTCATCACAGCAGCTTGCTGGGAAAGAGTGACCATGGGAACAAGAAGAAGATGGTGAAGGGACTGCCAGAAAGTGGTGCCCATGGGACCCCTCTCAGCATGTCCAGGAACTGGGTGTCCTCATGCCATTCACAAGGACTTCCCACTCAGAAAGCTGTGGCGATGCCTAAGAGTTTCCAGACAGATTAAGTACTATTTCACTACTCTAACAATTTTGTCCTTGTTCTGTATTGAAACAGACCCCAGAAACGAGAAACTTTTTTCTGTGGCAAACCCTAACAGAGGGAAAAACGCAAGTCCACATTTAAAAAAAGCAATCTCATCCTATCCACCTTGGGAAAAAAAGAGAAGTGGAGCTTTTAGGAGAGAGGGACAAGAAGAATTCAGAAAATAAACTTCTACGTGATAAGAAAATAGAAGTTCAAACTCTATAGCTGTATACTGTGGTCAACTGGGAAAAAGATGACAGACAAGATGTAGAACACTGGCTGGGCAGGAGATACGCAGTGCGCAGATACATGCACACAGACCATGGGGACTGACCTCGTGAGTGACAGTGAGGTTCCCAGACAGACGAGTAGCCCCAGAGAGGAAACCTGCTGAGGGAGGAGAAGCTGTGCAAGGCGAGGAGGCCGGTCCATTAAGGCCCAAGACGTCTCACACTGATGCCTCTTTAAGCACTGGCACGTGCTGACTCTGGGTCACTGAAGAGTCCTAGCTTCTATTAAGTCATGAGCAACAGCACAGAAAGGGGCAGGCTGGCAGCCACCAGGAGCATTGCATGAAGGCTGCAGGAACAGGAGCTGTTACAAGAGAACTCCAGTCAGCTCCAGTGCTCTTGGGTTTCAGGAGGCATGGCTGGGTGTGGCAGCCTGCTCTGTGGAACAATAGTTAAGCGGCCAGGGCATCCTTGGAGGCTGGGGTTTCACAGGCCTCTGTGTCACGGCAGGGAGTGGTCTTGAATGAGGCACCAAAGCCACCAAGTATCATCTTCACAATCGAAGCTTCTGCAGACACGGCTAACTGTACTTCCTGGCCACGGACACACAACACTTCTATTTCATGAGCTGCAACTCAGCATATGCACAGAGTGTCACCTGGATGGAAGCATAATTTCACACAAATAAGTCAAGTCCTTACACACAAGAGTAGATTTCTCCATAACACAAGCAGTGAACAAGAGCAACAAGAGTAAGGTCTTAGAAGGCGGTAGTAACAAAGCCACTAAGTCAGTCTGTGGCAGTGCTGAAAGATGTGAAGGCACCTGATGGACAGATACAGAACATGGCTTCAAATCATTCCAGGCATGAGGAAACACACTTACAGTGACTTTAACCACGAGGGACCACTCTATTGGCAAGACCTGACTCCAGGGGCTCAAGGCACACAGCATAGATAACAAGGAGAGTTCGGATTTTATCAGGAGACAAAGTGTCAGTGGTGATATTAAGTAGCCAGGTAGAGCAGAAGTATTAGTCATATCTAATCACCTAAATTATTTACATTAATTGGAATCAATTCAGACTGACTTTGGCTCCAGAAAATCCACTATAGCAGGACTTGCAAACAGATACCTGCAGGGGTGAGACAGGTGCCGTTAGGAGCATAGCTAGTGTGGGGGGAGTGGGCAAGCTGTTCACCTCCGGCCCACTGCTGCTGGGAAACAGGGACCACTAGTGCCCAACCAGAAGATTTCCTAAAAAGTAGGACATCCAGTTTGTTACGAATGCTTCTTCTTTTTTGGGGGGGGGAGTTGGAGTCTCACTCTGTTGCTCAGGCTGGAGTGCAGTGGGGCATGCTCCCGGCCACCGCAGCCTCCACCTGCTGGGTTCAGGCAATCCTTTCACCTCAGCCTTCCAAGTAGCTGGAACTACTGGTGCACGCTACCACACCTGGCTTATTTTTTGATTTATTGTAGAGATGAGGTCTCGCCAAATTGCCCAGGCGGGTCTCGAATTCCTGAGCTCAAGCAATCCTCTCGCCTCAGCCTCCCAAAGTGCTGGGATTACAGATTTGAGCCACCGCGCCTGGCCTCTCTTCTGATTTTTAAATGCTCACAACTAA
The DNA here is from genome assembly GCF_000164805.1 of Carlito syrichta. Classification (NCBI taxonomy): domain Eukaryota; kingdom Metazoa; phylum Chordata; class Mammalia; order Primates; family Tarsiidae; genus Carlito; species Carlito syrichta. The sequence goes on along the minus strand of NW_007233638.1, from coordinate 601,678 downwards.
CTGAAAAATAGTTAAACACTCTGCAAGTGTAATCAAACACATCTGAAACTATTACAGTTTTCAGAGGGAGGTGAAAATATACTCCGAGTATGTTCTCAGATGGGTGAAGGTTGGCCATGATTTTGCAGCATTAGTCACAACAGCCAAATGTTAAAAACAACTCAAGTGTCCATCAATAGATGAACAGTTAAGCAAAATGTGTTATATCCATAAAATGGGAAATTATTGCCATACAAATAAATAAAATTCTGATAAACACCAAAACACGGATGAACCTTGAAGACATTATGCTATGTGAAATAAGCCAGACACAAAAGGACATATATTGTAGGATTTCACATATATGAGGTAACTGAAGTAGGCAAAACATAGAGGCAGAAAACAGAGCATAGGTTACTGGGGGGCTGGGAGGAAGGAGAAGAAGGAATTATTGGTTAATGGGTACAGAGTTTCAACTTTGCAAGATGAAACATTTCTGAAAATGGATAGTGGTGATGGTTGCACAAAAATGTGAATATAATTAATGCCAATGAATTATACACTTAATTAATTGTTAAAGTGGTAATTTTTCATGTTATGCATATTTTATCATAACAAAAAAGGAGAGAAAAGCTGTGGTATACATAGAGAAGATGGTCAAAAGGATGTGCCTTTCTTATATGTGGGCTTTCTCAGCAACCAGTACAGGTACAAGCACCCCCAACTATCAGCCCTTAGTCTGGTTAGACCCCTGATGAAGTATTGTGACTATAACAGCCTTCCTGTTCTATGGGAATCTCCTTCCACTCCCAGGGCCACCACGTGCAGGTGGCATACTGTAAACAGAAACCTAGCCCTGGAACCAGCCTGTGTGTTACTGCCCAGACTCCTGCCTAGAGAAAGGAATTCCTTTTCCTTCTCAAAAAGGCACTACAGGCTAACTATAGCCCTGGTCATCCCTAACCTCAGGTTGGTCTTCTCTTCTACCCCCCCACTTGTGCTCATGATGCCCTCTCCCTTCATTGATCCCAGGCTGAAACTCCAAAGTCACTCCCTGTTCTCATTCCAGTCCACTGATTGCTTCCAGCAACTCTGAGCTTCTCCCTGCTTCCTCCTCTCCTCCCTATTCCCAGTGCTGCTTGCCTGTTCAGGCCCTTTGATCTCTGGCCTGGACACTGACCTCCAATCTAGCACTCCATACCTCCAGCGTCCCTTCCCCTGGATGATATAGTTTATACTTTGATGCCAGATTGATTTTCCTCCCAAAAAGGGTTGCCATTTCGCTCACACCCTACCATGGTCTTGCTTTGCTTTCTAGTATCTGCTGAACAAATGAGCAATGAAGTCACTTACTTGCACCTAAGCAACAATTTTAAATCTACTTATTTAAAATAAGACTATCAGTTTATTTTGGTTGCCCATTTCTTAGGGGAGTATTAAGAAAAAGTAGCAACTCAAACAATCTGTCCAAGAGAACACACCTTTAGGTTTCCAAGTCTCTGGCAAGGAGTCAGCAGGAAAAATGGAAGAGACTTGGAGAGCCTGAACCTCCTATTCCCACAGCTAGTTAATAAGACATCCACAGAGATCCTACAGCACCTTCAAGGTGAGATACATTTTAAGCTTACTACTCTCCTCCTACACAAGTGTCAATAAGCATCACCCAGGCCCCACCCTCCCCCAACACTGCAGGAAAGGATGCCCGGGAAGAACATCCCTGGCACTACCTGGCTCACAGTACTGAGAGAGAGCACTTCAAGAGGATGCTGTTAAGTGAGCCTTTCTCTTATTCATAAAATACAGCCAAGGCCAAAGTTGGGGGCACTAGGCTAAGTGTACCCTACTTAAAAAGCCATAACAAGTGAGCACATGCTCCCCATGGCTTCCCAAGTTAGCTTTATGGGGAGGGCACGTTTCCAGTGCAGGTTACTATCTGCTTCTCGCAGAAGTTAGGAGAATCGCTAGGAGAGACTGGGGTACCCCAAGAGGAGAGATGGGCATCCTGTTCCTAATTTGGCTGCTTGCTGAGCTGCAGACCCCACAGACTCCCCTTCCTGGCAGGTACTACAGCAGAATAAAGAACATCAGGGAGCTGGGAGAACTTGGCATTCAACCCCTGGGTTGGGAGGGCACCCATGAGCTTGAGACTGGCATCCATTTCTGAGCCAGAGATTTGGGAGTTGGGAGGCCCACTGGAGGCGCCCCAAACAAGCAGGGCTTCAAGAGAATACTTCACATATGATTTTTCCAGGAAAGAAGACTGGAATACTCCCGTTGTTTCAGTTCCCCACAGCCCCTGGACAGAGAGAGAGGTCCACAGAAGCCCGCAGAATTCCTTTTGAAGGAATGTTGAGATCAGAGGGGCAGGAACCCTCGGGCTGCCAGACAGCTGCTGGCCAAGTACCAGGACCTTCACTCAAAAGGGAAGCTTGGGGCCTGAAGGGCATGAACACCCAGTAATGCCAAAGGGCAACACTGCTGCCCTCCATGCAGGCTGCTCACAAAGGAGGCTGGGTGAACCCAAGCGGCCCCAAGGGAGTCACACATCCGAGTGGAGACCCCAGTGCCACCACAAACCACAAAGAAGTAGAGAGGCAACTTCTTGCCACTCACTCCAACCCTGTGAGCTGAGCGTCTCCTCGTCCCTCTTGCCCCAGCACCCTGAGGAGCGAGAGCTAAGGAGACAGGACAGGGGAGGTGCAGAGCTTGAGTTGAAAACAAGATTTAGAATTTCAGAAAGATGAAGGAATTGTAGAATACGCCCAGTCTATCATTCAGAGACTGGAAATGGGATGCAAAAGAGGAGTTGTGAGCAGTGCCTGGGGAAAGTTAAACCATTTCATGCAGTTATCCCCAACTAGTCAAACTAATCGAGCTCGAGACAAGCTCTGGGCCCCTCTGGCCACTCTCCAAGGAGTGGTCTGGGGAAAAAAAGAGCATGTGGTCTGGACCCACATGGCTCTGCACTAAAAACTTTACCCTTTCTCTAGGTAGGAATTTACTAGGCAAATTACCATGTACACAATACCTACTATGAGACAAACAATAGCATTATGTCACCTAACAGCTCTGCTAGCTAGTAGTGTTACTCCCACATTACAGAAGTTACATAAGCTGAGTGTTAAATGGATAGTCCAAATGGTGGGACCAGGATTCTGACAAAGCCTGACTCTAAACAAGATGCATGCTGGTCCTGCCCTGCCATGCAGACCTGTATATTGGTAGATGATCAGAGAGGGGTAAAATGAGCCCAGAGAAAAGTTATAAACTTCCATCGTGATCTTACAATTGGCAGCTGCTCACAAGCAGTTTAAAAATGCCAACAATTTTATTTACATTTTAAAATGTAAAAAATCTGGCATTGTGATAGGTTATTATAAAAAACTAAGTCAATACATTCACTCCCTTCCCTAGTAACTCTCAAAAAGGAACATCAGTACTCAACAACTACAGTCTGACCTTTAGCAGAAAGACAAAAGCACGATTGAAAAAAAAAAAAAAAAAAAACTAGTTGTGAACAGAATGCACCAGAACTAAGACTTGCCAAGCTGTCTGCACTTTGGAATTTTGTAGTGTTTAATGTCAACTGCGCAAAACTGGCCTCGTGGGTCTCTCTGAAATAATTCTTCAATGCTACTATTACTACCCAGCTCTGTATGCAGCATTCTAGATAAGCAAAGGTGCCTGGAAGTCACAGCATGTTATACCATTGGGATAGGCCTTTACTAACTTTTTAAAAGCATAAACTAGGGGACTTATTGTAACCAAATTATCTCAGCAGTCAACCTACTGGCGGCTGAATCACTATGCAAATATCAGGGCCCTGAGTCATTAAAAATTGCAGAAAGGGATTTGGTTTAGTAAGCACATGAGCTTTTTCCTAGAAATATATACTGTGCTTTAGAAGGTGATCTCAAACTTTGCCCTCAAGATAGCTCTAGTGCAGAGCTCACCAGGTAAATCTATGAGTATTACAAATGAACGTGGCAACACCCCATTTCAGAATAACCTAGACTACCAAATTCCAGAGCCACTACTCTTCCCTCTGTAATACTGGCAAGTAAAAATCTATATAATTATGCTTTTCATTTCATAACTAAAGAACTTTACATTTTACACCTCCTGTGAGAAGCTCTGTCAGTTTTTGGAGCCATTTTCCAGAGGTACAAATAAACAGAGAAGGGTCCTAACACTGAAATGAAAAAGCTGTGTCTTTCCAATTCTTCAACTCTTTAAAAAAAAAAAGCACACAACTTGACAGGAAGGCTTTTGCTTGGGGAAGCCAGCTAAATGGGGACATGTTGGTAAGGAATAAGTAGTTCCAAAGAAAAAACTTAACATCATTCCCTTCTCCTAGTTTGTGTTTTTGTCAACCACAGCCAATAAAACAAAAAAATTTTTAAAATTCTCTCTTAATTTCTATCACCATCCCTCAACACCTTGTCTAATACTTACTGACAATTTACTTCCAATGCTGTGACTCACATGCATTGGTAAGGTTAGCAAGGGCATTCAGGTAACAAGCTAAGTTCAGTCTTTGCCACTGAGCCTGGACCACAGGAGTCATCAGCCTTTCTCTGGAACAGGTAGAGAGAAGCTTCTCAGGCACTCACTCAAGCCATTCTATCATGCAGACCCAGAGTGAAGGGAGTCACATAGAGTCCCATGTTTGCTTAGTGCTCTGCTATTGCCATTTAAAAACTCTTAATTTTTTAAAAAAGAGAGCCCCACAGTTTCATTTTGCAGTGGGCCCTGCTAATCAGGTAGCTAGTCCTGTACAGACTTGGTTTTTGTAATGACACTGGGGCATTAAAAAAAAAAGGTTTATTTTATATAACATACCTTACAGGGCTTTTACTCCACTTTAAAACATATGTTTATATTTTCATAGTTTCAAATCTAGGAAAGGTAAAGTATTCCCCAGCTGTATCCCTGCAACAGGTTTCTGAACACTTTTTTCTAGATTCATCTTGCCTACTGCCAATCTGTTTTAACACAGCCCAAGTTCTTGTCTAGTACAAGCCTGATCTTGTCACTGCTTTTAAAACCCTTCTGTGACATCAACTACCATCGGCATCAGGCACGAAGCCCTCAACTGGACCTAGGGCCTGAGCTCCCATCCAGGAGTGCTGCATGGCCTCATCCTATTCCTTATTTCCTGCATCCCTACCCCACCAGCCTTCTTTTACCTTCTAAAATGTGCCAGCCTCCCACTTCATAGTCTTGGCACCTGCCATTCATCCAAAAGACACATATTTTAATCTGTCTATGTCCATGGATTTAGATAAAGTCGGGCAGAAAAACTGAATTCAACTGATAATCATTACTGGCTTTAATTTCTTCTTTTTTTTTTTTTTTTTGAGTTTAAGTCTCACTCTGTCACCCAGACTGGAATGCAGTGGCTGCTCCCGGCCACCACAGCCTCGACCTGCTGGGCTCCGGCGATCCTTCTGCCTCAGCCATCCAAGTAGATGGAACTACAGGTGTGTACTACCATGCCTGGCTCATTTTGATTTATTGTAGAGATGAGGTCTTGCCAAGTTGCCCAGGCAGGTCTCGAACCTGCAGGCTCCGGCAGTCCACTCACCTCAGCCTCCCAAAGGCACGGGATTACAGGCTGAGCCACCGAGCCCGGCTTGGCTTTAATTTCTTAAAAGAAACCCAAGAGGGCTTAAAAGATTCACATTCTTCATAAATATAGTTTTCTAATGATAAGGATGAGAAGCCTTAATCTAATATGAGATCCAAGACAATAACAGGAGAGGATCTAGAGAAGGTCAGTTCTAAACTTTTTCAGATCAGGTTCACCAGGCTTTAAAGGTCCTTCGTGACCTTCCCTGACCCCTGGAAGGGTTTTGGGAAAACAAGCTGAAAAGTATTAGTGAGGATGAATTAAAGGCTCACTTAAAAAAGAGTCTCTCTCATGTTCTTTGAAGAAATTTAATTAGAGCTGATAGATTCATACAGATGTTTATGTAAAACCTTTTCTTACTCAGAAAAAATGAACAACTTGCCTGAATTGTTTTCTTATGAGTTCTCTATGTCCAGGTATTCACAGATTTTAGTTCTGGCTCTATTTAAATGCTCTGATAGTAAAACCGGTAAAGGGATGCCTTCTAGAATGAACAGTCACCTCATCTTGATGAACAGGATGTTCAACAGTAATCTGCCATTCTCTCCACTCTAGCCCCTTTAATTAGTTATTTGGTTACTCTTATTCCAGTGATCACAGAACATGTGGGTGGCTTTTCACAAGATTGTTGAGATAACTAGCTCTTCATTTGAGAAAAAAATTAGAGTCCTACTGTTCATGAAAATGTCCCAGATGAATGGAGGCATAAAACATTTAAAAAACTCAACTATTAAAACATTAGAAGAATATATAGTGGATATGTTTACAACCTCAGAGAAGGAAGGCCTTCTTAAGTCAGACACAACAAAAAAGTCACACAGAGAAAAATTATTTACGGTGCCTTTGATGCAGTACAATTTCCTAAAGCTAAAATACATGGCCAAGCTTAGAAAAAATATTTGCTATGAAACAAAGGATTCGTATTCAGAAAATATAAAGAACAACAAATCAATAAAAGGCAATTAAAAAAAAAACGGGGCAAAAGGATATTAACAGGCAATTTATGAAAAGAAAAATTAAAAGGCCCAATAAACATATAAGGAGCTATCTGGTAAAGAAAAATAAAATAAAATGATGAGACACACATGTTTCCTTTTTTCTTTCAAAAGGCTGGCCAAAAATTCAAAGATCAATTTTACAAAGTGTTTAACTGTGTGGCATGTCCCTGAGTCCCTGCTGGTGTGTAATGTGACAGTCTTCTTTACATTGCACTAAACTCTACAATCCAACAATTTTACTTGTAAGTCTCCAGTGTAGAGAAAAACTCGCTCTTACACATGTAATGAGAGCGCTGCACTGGAAGTTTTGACTCTCTCAAAAGATACTAGCAATATCAGATACTAAAGTGAGTTATGAAACAGTCTGCCCTAGAAAACGTGCAAACACAAGATACCAAAAACCAGGCTTGAGGCTGGGCACAATAGCTCATGCTTGTAACCCCAGCAGTTTGGGAGACTAAGGCAAGAGGACTGCTTGAGCCCAGGAGTTCAGGACTCATATGTTGCTCTAGGCAACACAGCAAGATCTCAGCTCTACAAAAAATCAAAAAGCAACTAAACATGGTGGCACAAGCCTGTAGTTCTAACTATTCAGGAGGCTGAGGTGGAAGGATCACCTGAGCCCAGAGGTCAAGGCTGCAGTGAGCCATGACTAAACCACTGTACTTCAGCCTGGGCAACAGAGTAAAACCCCAACAAACATACATACATATTAATAAAAACTGGGTTTGAGCCCTTCCCCTCAGTCAGGATCAAAAGCAAGATATGAGGGAGGATTTCTTCGGGGAGAGCTGCAGTGCAATTCCCATTCATCCCTTTTCCCCACTGGGGAAAGGGTAGGAATATCAGCATCTTACCTACCAAGAGGATTTTCAATGAGCCCAGTTGGGGGTTTGGTTTGAGTGCTCCACCATTAAGGAGGCACAGAGAGCTGCTGGAACTCCTTCTCTGGAACCTAGAACATGGAGGCAGCATAGTCAGCTGCCCTGGTGGCCAGGGAGTGAAGGAAAGTTGCTGCTGCATGGGGTCTGGCTCATCCTCTCAGAGTCTGTGGGTGTGGGGACAAAGAATGCTTGAGGTTTCCCTGGACCAGGGTAGTCCACAGACAAGAATGAGTCAGTCCAGGGCTCATCTTAGATCCAGTCCTCTAGGGCTGTCTGAAGGGACAATGTGACCTGAGGAGACAGAACTGGGGGTGGGTCGCTGGACTCCAGGGACTGAGGAGTGAGTTAGGGACAAGGATACCTTTGAAGAACGCTCAGAAGTACCCCATGAGAGCATCAGTTTTAACTTCAACCAGGCCTAGAGAGCAGGAGGCCATCTTAACACAGTATGAGTTGCAAAAGGGCTTTTCTGTCTCCTTTGACCACCCTCTTACCTCATCCTCAGGAAAGCATGGCAAAAGACAGATAATGACTGTGTTCTGCAAGGTGGATCGAGAAGAAAAAAGCGATTTTCATTACAATCTGTAGGGTATACATTCCATACGGTTTATTTTTTTTTAAGAGACAAGCTCTCACTATGCTACCCAGGACTTGAATTCCTGGGCTCAAGCAATCCTTCCAACTCAGCCTGCTGAGTAGCTGAGTAGGGACTGTAGGTACGTACCACCACACCCAGCATAAATACATAGAAAGTGGTTTTGAAAGACAAAATGCTGATAACAATGGTTACCTGCAATGGGCCAAATGTTTAAGTCCCTCTCAAACTCATATACTGAAATCCTAACTCCCAAGGTGTCAGTGTTAGGAGACATGGCCTTTGAGAGATGATTAGGTCATGAGGGTGGAGCCCTGAGGAATGGGATTAGTGCCAGATTCCTGACTCCTTCTACCATGTGAGATTACAGTGAGAAAACAGCCCTCTATGAGGAAGTAGGCCCTCACCAGATACCAAATCTACCAGTGTGTTGATTGTGGACTTCCCAGCCTCCAGAAGTATAAGAAATAAATTACTGTATGTACAAGCCACCCAGTCTATGACATATTGCAGCCTGGATGGACTAAGGCATTATCACATCTAGTAAGGGGAGTAGTATTGAGTAAAGGGCAGGGTCAAATGGGAACTTGAATTTGTCCATACTCCCTTAAAAGATAAGAATATAATCATTGAGTCCTTGAATAATTAAGTGCAATTTAAAAAATTTTTTAATTATTTTTTATTATGAAGATGTGGGGTACAATTCAGGGTTAGGTATACAAACATTGATTATGAAGGTACCCTTGTTGATGAGGTATGCCCCTCCTTCCCCTAGCAGTTTCCCACAGCTGCCAATCCCACCGCCCCCTCCCCTAACAGTTTCTCATTACTGCCAAATGCTTTCTTACAGTTAAATGCAATTTTTAAAAAAGACACTGTTCTCAGGAACAGCCTGCAATGGTCTCAATATGTCCCCTCCAAATTCAGATGTTAGAAACTTAATTCGCAACGACAGTGCTGAGAGATGGTACCTGATGGGAGGTGTTCAGGTCACACACAAGTGTGGAGTGGACTGTGAGTGGATTATGGGGGCTACAAAAAGGGTGGTGGGAAAAGGCTTTCTCCCTTCTGTTCTCCTGCCACGTGAGGCACGGTGCTCCTCTCCTCTGGAGAAGACAGCACTCAAGGCACCGCTGTGGAAGCAAAGAGGCTGGCCACTGAGCCGATGGTGCCTTGGTCTTGGACTTCCCAGTCTTCAGAACTGTGATATTTCTGTTCCCAATAAATGATCCGGTCTCGGGTATTTGTTATAACAGCACAAAACAGGCTAAGAGTCTATCTGTCAATCTTAATCTACTAACCATGGATCAGCAAATGTTCTAAACATCAAAAACACACAGCACACCTTTGAGCTGTTTTGAAAATGTCCAAACCATTTTTTCAGCTTTCTCTACCACATGTTCCCATTCATGTGAATTCTGCATTTGGGGCTTGGATATTAACTGTAGACCTCAAGTTGATTGTTCTCAAAGTATATAGGATTAATGACGGAAGCAGCATTTTTTTAATTTTAAGAAATCCTGGATGGGCACGGTGGCTCAAGCCTGTAATCCCAACACTTTGGGAGGACAAGGTGAGGGGACTGAGGGGACTGCCTGAGCCCACGGGTTCAAGAACAGCCTGGACAACTTGGCGAGACCTCGTCTCAACAATAAATCAAAAAATTAGTTAGGCGTGGTAGTGCATGCCTGTAATTCTGGCTACTTAGAAGGCTGAGGAGGTCCAGCAGGTCGACGCTGGGTGATTGTAAATGTGCCACTGTACTCCAGCCTGGTCAACGGAGTGAGATTCCAACTCAGAAAAAAAAAAAAAAGAAAAAAAAGAAAGAAATCCTGTTTGTGGTTTTCTCTGCCAATGAGAGTAGAAGGAAAAACAGGACTTTACCAAAAGAAAACTAAGATGTACATCAGGATACAAACCAACACATGGAGAATAAAGAACCACTGAGTAGTAAATAAAAAAGGAGATTAGCAAAACGTGAAACTGTTAAGGTACAGGGTCTCCTGTGTTTGTGAGTATGTACACACACATTTGTGACCTTACACCATTTGTTTTGAAACAAGAAGTTCAGTACTAAACTGCAGACTGTGAAATTCAGCAACAAAACAGTACTTTGATTATAGATCAAATATCTTAGAAAAGTTGATAGAATCAGTTTGAAGAAACTAGTGAAGAAAGTCATGGGTTTTGAAAATTACTTTTGAAAATAAATAGTATGAGAAGTATCAGTTACCAAGAAAAGTCTGGGTGGAGTTTCTTTTCACGTTACTGCAAACATATAGCCGCCTGTATGTTGTGATATTTCTTCCCTAAACCTGTCCTATTCCATGTTATAAACTGGGGATTGGCACATATACCAATATATGGCAATATACCCTGCAGGTCAAGGATTTTAAAAACATTTTTTTAATGGCTGGAATTTCTTTTTTTAATAGTATTTTATGACATATTTGTTTATATGAAAAGGTTCAATATCTAAATAAAGTTTTATTGCTGGAATTTCTTTTTTAATAGTATTTTATGACATATTTGTTTATATGAAAAGGTTCAATATCTAAATAAAGTTTTATTGCTACTCAGTCACATACATTTGCTAATGGATGGCCCATGGCTGCATTCATGCTGCAAGGGCAGAGCCCACAAAACCATCTGGTCCTTCACAGAAAAAGTATGCCAGCCCCTTCATAGGCTAATAGAGCCTCCTTCACTTCCATTTGCACTATATAAACATCAAGCCTGATAGATGTAAAAAGCAACCATTCAGCTTCTTATATATGTTTGAGTGATTACCAGTTGCTCAAAGATGGTAAACTCTTCCTACATTGGCCCACCAATTAGTGTTTATTCAAGCAGACTTCCTGAGCTCAAGATACTTCAAAACACCCCTTGACACAGGCCACAGGGTAAAAAAGTCCCTGATAAACATACACAGCTCTAAGACTGAAAAATACTCACCAGTGTTAAAAGACAATAAGTAATATGCCAGAAATTAATCTCGTCCAGTTTCCATCACTTTAGACTATTATGAATTCTACATCAATAATTACTTTTAAAAATAACCATTTTAATGCCTATATACAATCATTCTGGATACTCTGAGATTCCATGTAAAAACCATCCCATTAAATTAGTTTGAAGGTAACTTAGTCATAACATCCCTTATTCATATGTAAAATCACTAGGCATGCTAGGTTTAGGAAAAACAAAAAAAAACCCTAAGTAGACTTCTCTTTCAACATGCTGACCTCTCCTTAGCATCACTCAGCTGCCTGCTCCTTCAAAACTGCCATTACCCTTGGACTTGAGCTTCCAAATCTCTCCAGTTCACTAACACCATTTGCCTCATCCACAAGACTCCTCTAGTACCCATCTCCAGTTACATCTTGGGCAAGTCTGTTCCAGAGTCTTCATGGTGCTTTTGCTCCTGAGTTACCTTCCTTTGCTTCTCAAGCAAACCAAATCTGGCCTTTAGAACGTCTCTGAACAGGTTTTACTCTTGTCTATAGTACAGTCCTGCAGTTCTTAAAAAAGCAGAGATACCTATGAGGGAGACATGAAACTAAAAGCAAAAACTTGGCATGATGTCCCTGGAGTCTAAATGGAATGCACTACAGCTGTCAAGCTGGTTCAAATGAATCATCTTGGTCATACATGACCCTGGAGCAACCTGCCGGAAGTCCTGCTACAAGGGGAAAAAATGCCTAGATTGGCGGACACATATTCCAGTTACCTAGGAGCTAGTTTTTTTTTCATTGTAAATGAATTGGGAATTATTCCCTTGAGCTTGGTTTTTTGAATGAGTTCCCTATGCCTGGATCAACTGGGAATAAAGTAGGGGGAAACTAAGGTTCTGTTTCTGTCAAATAGGCACACTTGATGCTCGCTGACCCCATCAAGGAGCCATCTTCTCTTATGAAATATCTGACTCGGCTTTGCAGACGTCGCCACCTTGAGCCTCTTCCCATCAGCCATGGTCAACTCCACTCTTCGACATTGCCTACGATGGCGAGCCCTTGGGCCACGTCTCCTTCTAGCTGTTTGCAGAGAGAGTTCCAAAGACAGCAGAAAACTTCCGTGCTCTGAGCACTAGAGAGAAAGGATTTAGTTATAAGGGTTCCTGCTTTCACAAAACTATTCCAGGGTTTATGTGCCAGGGTGGTGACTTTACACGCCATAATGGCACTGGCGGCAAGTCCATCTATGGGGAGAAATTTGATGATGAGCACTTCATCTTGAAGCATACAGGTCCTGGCATCTTGTCCATGGCAAATGCTGGACCCAACATAAACGGTTCCCAGTTTTTCATCTGTACTACTAAGACTGAATGGTTGGATGGTAAGCATGTGGTTTTTGGCAAGGTGAAAGAGGGCATGAATGTTGTGCAAGTCATGGACGGCTTTGGGTCCAAGAATGGCAAGACCGGCAAGAAGATCACCATTGCTGACTGTGAACAACTCAATAAATTTGACTTGTTTTATCTTAAACTACCAAATCATTCCTTCTGTAGTTCAGAAGAGCACCCCCCATCCCATTTGCTCACAGTATCCCTATAATCTTTGTGCTCTCGCTACAATTCTTTGGGTTTCATATTTTCCTTATTCTCTTCCACATCTAGTTGGATTGCAGAGAAATAAAAACTAAATAGCAAAAAAAAAAAAAAGAAAGAAAGAAAGAAATATCTAACTCATGACACCTTTCACCTGCTTCCTCTATTTATTGAACACTGTGTGCCAGTGCTTCATTAGGAATTACAACATACAAAGTAAAGTCCTTTCTTTTAAGGAACTTTGACTTGCAGGGAAAACAAGTCATAAGTGAAATTATAAAAGACCAAAATAAAATCAAATACACCAAATGATCAGATTATGTGGGAAAGAGCGTGAGGAGGGATGCAAGGATGCAGGGTAAGCAGTGCAGGCCAAGAATGGATGGAATCTGGCCAAGAGAAAACCCCACAGTGAAAGGACAGAAAAGAACAAAGGGTATCTGGTAATAAACAAACCACCTTAAGGAGGTCTAAGAGCCATGTCGGTGAATTGTGAAACAACATAGCTAAGACATAAGAACTAGATGGCCAAAGAAGTTGAGACTTGACAGGGAAGCAAGGAAAGAGCCATAAACAAGACGATGATGTCATGAAAGCAGCTTCCTAGCTGGATCAGAAGAAAGAAAACCAGGAAGTAAGGAGGTCAGTTAGCAAGTTACACATGATAAGGTGTAAGCCCAGGTACTCTGAAGTTTAGATTAATGGTAGAAAAGAGTAAAATACTGCAAACAGCCAAGACATGAGCCCTGGTGAATGCAGTTAAGGCATTTCTTCCCTTGCCCTGGCCAGAATGCTTCCCATTCACATGGCATCATCAAATTGGTTAGTCACAAATGATCAAAATGCTGGCCCAGGCACAGGAACCACCTCAAGTCCTATGGACACCTTCAGAGATTCATATGACAGTTACAGACTTCACCCTTAGAGATTTAATACATTATTATATGTTGAAAATTAGTGCTCCACCGCAGTATATTTGGACATTCTCTAGAAATTGTAGCTTCTTGTTTTTCTAGCCACACCAAGGAACAGTTTACTATATTTGCTCTTTATATTCCCTTCTGCATTCAGAAACATCAAGAAAGAGCAGGGGAGGTCTACTGGGGGTGTCAGGTGTTCTCAGAAGTGCTAGGCTAACGAAGGGTCCCTGGCAGGGCTGAGGAAGCCATTAGGTCCCCAAGCAGTCCTTGATTCACACAGCTGTAGGGAGACAGGAAGAGCCTCGGAGACCAGCAAAGACACACCTTGAAGCTGTTTAGACCCTGTCTCCATCTGTTCCCCTAACAGCTTCCTTCTGCAGAGGCGAAGCTCTCCCATCTTATTTGGCTTCAGTTACTGCCAGTTTGTTTTCATAGAGATCATTATCTTGGTCAGACACTGGGAAATAAGGGAGACGACAAATCTGGTTTTGATGAAAAGGAGACATTAAATAGGGTATTAGCCATGACCCAGGGGACAAGGAAACCCTAAAACTCCACTGCCTCACTGACTTCACACCCACACAGAGGCGATGGATCAAACATTCAGTATCCTGCCTTAAAAAGCCATCAGAGAGAAAGGAAGGATTACTCATCACTATGCATAGACCTACACAGTGGTCAGCTAGAAGAAGAACACATATTTTATGCCCTGTAGGTGTGTGCGCATAAGAACACATCCAGACAAAACCAGGGTATCTACCCTTCTGAGCTTCCTCTGAAGTCAAACAATAATGCTACACTATAACCACATGTTAAGCCCTAACCTAATCCGGTAGCCAGACTATTGGGGGCTCTGTAGGTGTAGCAGGTGATCTGAGAAGGCAGTGGTCCTCTCCCTTCTAGGAACAGCCAAGACATGGTCAAATCCTGCAGCCAATCAGTCATCCAGGGACCCAGTTCTCAAACGGAAGAAAAAAAAGCTCAAGCCCAAAGGGGCTGGGTGGCAATGCCACTTCTAATTACTGTTAAAATTTTATTAATGAGCAAAAAGCTATTTCTTGGCAAGTAAAGGCTTTAGATCAACAAGGTAAAGAGATTCCTTCCCTCATATTTTACAATGCTTTCTCTTTCTCTTTTCTCTTTTCTCGAGGGTAATCCTATCTCTTACCCTCCCTTCAGGGTCAACAACTCTTAAGAGAGTGTAGGCCAGGCTCGGTGGCTTAGCTTGTAATCCCAGCACTTTGGGAGGCCGAGGCGAGTGGATTGCCTGAGCCTGCAGGTTCAAGACCAGTCCGGGCAACTTGGCAAGAACTTGTCTCTACAATTAAAAAAAAGAAAATTACTAGCCAGATGTGGTAGCACACACCTGTAGTTCCAGCTACTAGGAAGGCTGAGGCAGAAGGATCATGGGAGTCCAGAAGGTCAATGCTGGGGTGGCTATGAACTTGTCACTGCACTCTAGCCTGGGCGACGGAGTGAGACTCCAACTCAAAACAACAATAACAACAAAAAAACACAAAACAAAATGCAAAGGTAAAAGTTTTCTGATTTCAAGTATAATCTATTTCTTAGTCCCTACCTAGCAAAAAGTCTGCCCCACCTCTCAGCAAGTGTCATTTTATAACCTAACCTGCAAAAGAAAGCCAGGCAGAAGAATTAAGTGCCTCAAATCAGCGTCTACACACAAGAAGTTAGGCTAAGCATAATCTTCCTAAGTCTTCCAATAATGCCACAAATTAGTTCTCATCAATCCTTTTACAGATGAGGAATAGACTTTTTGAGATTAACTTGCCCAACTGTTGCAGCCAATAAATGACCATGTTAATAAGTCAAGTTTTTTAACCCAGGGTATCTTAATCTGAGATCCATGAGCTCTTGGTCTGGGGAATGGGGCAGAAAAATAATTATATTTTACTTTTCATTAACTTACATCTAATATATAGCATTTTTTCAATTATGAATGGATGCAACCATCCACAGTAGGTATTGGCGGTACCTATGATTTTGTCACCAATAGAAGTAAGTGTATTTTCATATCACTGCATAGTTGCTGCCAATTTTGCAACACTGTTTATGCCCATTACTATTTTAAACTTATAGCAGTCATTAGCTCCCACCACTAAAGCTTGTTATTTTGTGCATTAGTAAAGAAACATATATTACTATATGACAAGTTTGATTTCTTAAATATTTTGATGACTGTCAATATTGTTGGCTCTCTCTGTAGCCCTGTTTATCTTATTTTATGCAGTTTTTAAATTTTAAAGATGTGGGGTACAATTCAGGGTTAGGTATACAAATGTTTGTTTTGCAGGTACTCTTGTTGAAGAGGTGTACCCCCCCTTTTTTTTGAGTTGGAGTCTCACTCTGTCACCCAGGCTGGAGTGCAGTGGCACACTCATGGCCACCGCGCCCTCAATCTGCTGGGCTCAGGTGATCCTTCCGCCCCAGCCTTCCAAGTAGTTGGAACTACAGGTGTGAGCTATCATGCTCGGCTAATTTTTTTATTTATTGTAGAGACGAGGTCTTGCCAAATTGCCCAGGCTGTTCTCGAACCCCTGGGCTTAGGCAATTCTCTCACCTTGGCCTCCCAAAGTGCTGGGATTACAGGCTTGAGCCACCACACCTGGCCTATGTTATGCATTTAAAAACACTGAGAGAAGTTCCATAGACCTGTCAGCCCACTAATGGGGGCTCTTGTCAGACAGAAAGTCTACATAGCCCCAAAGCCTACAACTCTTTCCATTTCCCCTTCCATTCTGCCTCACACCGTATCCTCCTTCCTAGTTCTGTTCTTTTCCAGGCTGCCTTAAAATGGTTCCCTATACAGAATTTTTTTAAAAAATCACTTTTCTTTTTTGAAAATTCAACTACAGCCAGGCTCGGTGGTTCAGCCTGTAATCCCACGCTTTGGGAGGCCGAGGTGAGTGAATTGCCTGAGCAGGTGGGTTCGAGACCCGCCTGGGCAACTTGGCGAGACCTCATCTCTACAATAAATCAAAAAATTAGCCGGGCGTGGTAGCGTGTGCCTGTAGTTCCAGCTCCTTGGAAGGCTGAGGCGGAAGGATTGCCGGAGCCCAGTAGGTCGAGGCTGCGGTGACCGGGAGCAGCTACTGCACTCCAGTCTGGACAACTGAGTGAGACTCCAACTCAAAAAAAAAAAAAGAAAAAGAAAATTCAACTACTACACCAACTAATGCACTGTCATGTATTAAGTAGTACTTATATCTACAAATTTGCATGGTTCCAGATTTTAAGTCCCAAATTAGCTTTAAGTACAACGGACAAAAACCCAACTTAACATTTTGCTGACGAAGAATGATGCGGTATTCCGTTTATCAGAAACCCTAGACCTGCCTAACAATTGCCTGCCAGCATGAAACAATTTCCATCAGCAAACAATGGCACAACCGGTTAAAAAAAAATAGTATCATAAAACAACAGTAAACTCATCCAGAGAGGGTTGCTGAGCTTCTGCCAAGATTCTCTGAGTATCAGGTAACATCCCTCTCTCATATTTGAAAATGCCAAGACATAGCTCTCCCCAAATCCAGACTTACAGCAGTCTCATGGCAGTCCCATGAGAGTGTACTTAAACAACACACCAGACTTGCATGCATAATGCATAGGCATGGGTTTCCTCAATGAAAATAAGACAGAGGAAAGGATAGCTTCCTTGTTGAGTACATTGGCAGAAGGCATGAATTTGTGATAGATTCTAGTGCAATCGCAGGCTTCATTGTCTTGACGTTACTATAAACACATAGAAGAGTAGCAGGAATGAAAAACATATTCAGATTTTAAATCTGAAATCAGACTTTTATAGTCTTCACTGCAAAATATTCCCATAATCTTTAATGAGGCCATTTGTGCTAATTTTTTTTTCAAATGAATATTCCATTCAATATACATAAGAATGTGAATACCCTAGTTATAAGAGTAAAGAATTTCCTTGATATAAAAATATTTCTTAGTTGATTCCTTGATATAAAAATATTTCTTATTCCATGATATCATTTCTTCCTTTGGCTGTTCAACTCTCTGGTTTTCAATTTTTAACAAAGAACTTCTTTGTGTTTTTTGTTTGTTTGCTTGTTTGTTTGGGGGTCAAAAGCAGTAAGAAATCATGGCTTCTATTATGCCCAGACATGGGCCTTCACCAATCAACACTGCCCTCAATTCTGTTTTTCCATCATCAGAGTTTTAGCTTGTGTGTCACTGGACCAGTATCAGCTGATTCTCAAACCCAGGGTATCTTTGGAGAACAGGAGCAACAGGAGTCCTGCCAGAATCTCTAGGCTGTTATTAAAAGATTGTCAAATGGATCTGCCAGGTTACACTAATTAAACCAGCCTCAGGGAGTCAAACATATAGAAAATCAAGTCACAGTACACAGGAAATCAGACATAGGTTGGAAGTGAGGCTTTTAGCGAAGGTATAGTATTTCATCCAATGCCAAAGGCTGTTTGATTCTCTATGTTATCAAGAGAAAAGTTAATTCTGCTGGACGTCAATGTCAATTCACGAGTAGATTGTTCTTTGCCTTATCTGGGGGTCTACTCCACAGTGGGTGACCCAGTGAGGGTTGCGCCCATGACAGAGCATGTGCACCAGGTTTATAGATACTTAAAGAGATCAGATTGTGGGCAAGCTCCTGCTTAAGTTTAAGATTTCTTAAATATATAGGTAAAAGGTCACAGGGCAAAGGGTGCCTGGGTTCTGTCTAATCTTGTCTGCCTCAAAAAGTAGGTAAATAAAGCCCACAATGTTTTGAGGGCTAGGGATATGCACAGTCACCCTAATCAGGAGGTAACAACTCTCTAAAATCTGAATCATCCCTCCACCTTTGTTTTCTCCTAATCATCTCAATTTAAACCAATTAAAAGAAATGCGATTGGCCAGGCGAGGTGACTCATGCCTATAATCCCAGCACTTTGGGAGGTGGAGATGAGAGGACTGCCTGAACTCATGGGCTTGAGACCAGCCTGGACAACTTGGAGAGACCTCATCCCTACAATAAATCAAAAAATTAGCTGGGCGTGGTGGCACATGCCTGTAGTTCCAGTTACTTGGAAGGCTGAGGTGGAAGGATCGCTGGAGCTCAGCAGGTGGAGGCTGCGGTGGCTGTGAGCGTGCCACTGCACTCCAGCCTGGGCGATAGAGTGAGAGTGAGACTCCAACACAAAAAAAAAAAAAAAAAAAAAAAAAGAAATGCGATTACTAATCAGGAGCTTTTTACTACTTACTGGGATGAAAACTTTTGCCTTCAAAGCCCTTTAAAATGTATGCTCCAAAATAGATTGCTGATGACTCCCCCATTCTCTTCAGATTAGACAGAAAGAGATTAGAAACTCTCCTCACACTACACTTGCAACAATCCACATTTCCTGTTCGGCTGGGCCTTACCTATTTGACATCTGTAGACAAAAGTAAGTATGTTCATTTTAGAAAGACCTGCAAATTCCATATTTCAACACAGACAGCGAGAATCTGATATGGCAAGATCTCTATAAACAGAGCAGAGAGGATGGCTCAAATACCTCTTCCGCTGAAAATTAAGACAGAAAGGAAACTCATGAGTTTGCAAATTATATTTCCTCTCCTTTTGACATCAGTGTATTTTATAATGGGGACGGATGGTAGTGAGAAGAAAAAGGTATAATTTACTTTGAAGGAAATATATAGAAACATAAAATCTCATTCCAGCTACTTGGAAGGCTGAGGCGGAAGGATTGCCTAAATACAGCAGGTTGAGGCTGCTGTGGTCATGAGAGAGCCACTGCACTCCAGCCTGGGTGACAAGAGAGACTCCAACTCAAAAACCAAACAAACAAAGCCGGGCTCAGTGGCTCAGCCTGTAATCCCGCGCCTTTGGGAGGCTGAGGTGAGTGGATTGCTTGAGCCCGCGGGTTCGAGACCCACCTGGGCAACTTGGTGAGACCTCATCTCTACAATAAATTAAAAATCAGTTGGGCGTGGTAGTACGTTCCTGTAGTTCCAGCTACTCGGAAGGCTGAGGCGGAAGGATTACTGGAGCCCAGCAGGTCGAGGCTGCAGTGGCCAGGAGTGGCCACTGCACTCTAGTCTGGGCGACAGAGTGAGACTCCAACTCAAAACAAACAAACAAACAAACATAAAATCTCAAGGCCAAAAAGAAACTTAAAAAGATCATCTATTCCCAAAACTCCCCAGTTTCCTGACTAAACCAATACTCAAAGTGACTTTTCCAGGGCCTCTGTTCTGAGCACCCCAGGCACACAGAACAGGTTTCCTTAGTTAGTGAGTGGTTCTTCTACTCCACCATAGTATCTCTGCTCTATTAAGACATAGAGAAGTAAACCTTTCACAGTTAGTGGTAAGTATTTGATGATGAATCAGTCCAATTGTAAATTCCTTTTGAATGTTGCTGAATTCTTCTCCCTGTGTCCAAATTAAGTCTGCTTTCAACATACAAAATTAAGCATGTCTAAATGAGATACAAATTCTAATATCTCACCTCTCCTTGTGGTAAGAAAGAGGACTCAAGACTCAATCTAAAGAGAATAATAAGCTGTCAAATTTATAGGGATCTGCTTCCTCCTGGTTATATGAAAGTAGAAAGCAGAAACCAACGTGACCCAGCTTTCTTTCCTTTCTCATGGATGGGGCTCCTTAGTGGAGAAGGTCCTGTTCCTATGTAATAACCTGAGAACAAATCCATACCATCTCACCACTTGGGAAGATAATTTAATTGTAAACATGCAAGATCTTTTAGGAAGATTCTGGTGGTTGCAGGTTTTTAACATTATCGATTCTTTTTAGTGACACAAACAGATAAATTAGAGAAATGAATCGCAAAGCAGACCCCAAACTAGCAGCCTCAGGAATCCCTGGAATTTGTTAAGAATGTAAATTCTCAGGCCCATTCCAGACCTAGAGAACCAGAAATTTTGGGAGTGGTACACAACAGTCTGTGTGATAACAAGCGCTCCACATGATTCTGAAGCCGCTCACATCTGAGAGCAACTGAACCAAACATTCCACAGTGCCACAGTGACGTGTGTTGATGGACTGACAGCTCTGGCACACAGGCAGGCACATGATACTCTCTATTCCTAATGCTTTCTCTACAGGGGCTCTAAAACTTGTACAAAGCATCAACCTTATCCAAGTTAGATCACTTTCTGGCAAATATCTGCGGCAGACACTGCCTAAAAATGACTCATTTTCCAAAAGTATGGAGGAGTTTTATGAAGACAGAATTTATGACTCAGTTTTCTATTGTTTAAATGGACAGCTAGTTCTATCCATTACAAATTAGATTTTGCCTGCTTTTTCCCCAAAACAGAAATTGTAACTGAAAATAAAGAGGAGGGAAACAGGAATAGTGACATGAGTATATTCTCTGTTCTGTTGTAACTTATGAAAAGCTGACTTGATAGAAGGAATTGGTACATACAGTCACTGCCCTATCAGGGCAGTCTTCATTGAGGGCCTGGGTCCATCACCAAATAAGATGGAGATCTGGACAAATGACTGAGTTTCCTGGTATACCTACTGCGGTAAAAGAAACTCAAATCAAAGTTTTTAAAAACATTTTTGTTAGGAAGAAAGGTTAAAAAAAAAATACCAAGCATCAAAATCAATGGATGCTTCTACTTTAAAGATAGATAAGAACTACAAGCTGGGCTTGGTGGCTCAGCCTGTAATCCTATACCTTGGGAGGCTGAGGTGAGTGAATTGCCTGAGCCCATGGGTTCGAGACCTGCCTGGGCAACTTTTGAGACCTCATCTCTACAATAAATCAAAAATTAGCCGGGTGTGGTAGCGCACGCCTGTAGTTCCAGCTACATGGAAGGCTGGGGCGGAAGGATCACCGGAGCCCAGCAGGTCAAGGCTGCAGTGGCTGGCAGCGGCCACTGCACTCCAGTCTGGGCAACAGAGTGAGACTCCCAACTCAAAAAAACCCCCAAACAAACAAAAACAAAAAACAAAAAGAACTACAAGACACTGACAGAAGAACTCAGAGACAAAACGGAGAGACCTACCAGGTTTATGGACTGGAAGACTTAATACAATTAAGATGTGGATTCTCCTCAAACTGATCTATAGATTTAACACCTATAATTTAACATTAAGATGTGGATTCTCCTCAAACTGATGTGGATTCTCCTCAAATTAAGATGTGGATTCTCCTCAAACTGATCTATAGATTTAACACCTATAATTTAACATCTTTTAATTCCTATCAAAATCCCAGCAGAATTTTCTCAAGATATCAGTAAGGTGATAATAAACTTTATATGAAGTGACAAATGAGATTAAACAGTTAAAGTTATTTTGAAAAAACAAAAGTTAAGGGACTTATATCATCCAATTTTAAGACTTACTGTAGCATTTTTAAAGGACAGATACACGATCAGTGGAAAAGAATAGAGTCCAGAAAGAGAACCACACTAACACAGTCAACTGATTTTTGACAAAGGACAAAGGCACAATGGAGAAGGAGAAGGAGAAGTCTTTTCAACAAAAGGGTCTGGGACAATTAGAAATCCATTTAAAAAATAAAAAAGTGTGTGACCTGCCTGGGCAACTTGGTGAGACCTTGTCTCTACAATAAATCACAAAAACTAACCGGGTGTGGTGGCGTGTGCCTGTAGTTTAGCTACTTGGAAGGCTGAGGTGGAAGGATAGCCTAAGCCCAGTGGGTTGAGGTTGCGGTAGCTGTGAGTGTGCCACTGCCCTATAACCTGGGCAACAAGAGTGAGACTCCAACTCAAAAAAATAAAAATAAAAACATCTAAACCTAAACTTCATACCTTATATAAAAATTAACTCAAAATGTGTTACAGACCTACATGTAAAACATAAAACTCTTGGGAAAAAGATCACTGAGAGAATCTTTGTGACCTTGAATTAGGCAAATAATTCTTAAACATGACACCAAAAGCAAAAACCATAAGGAAACTGATAAATTGGACTTAATCAAAATTAAAGTCTTTTGTTCTATGAAAGACCTTTATAAAAGAGTGAAAAGACACATTATAGACGCAAGGAAAATATTTGCTTCTCATATATCCAACAAAGAACTTATATCCAAATATATGAAGAACTCACAAAACTCAATAAGAAAGCCTAATTTAAAAAAAAGACAAAAGATTTGAGCAGAGAGTTTATCAAATGAGCACACAAAAAAATTAGTCATGAAAATGCAAAGTAATAAACCACACTAAGATATTATCACACACCTGTTAGAATGGCTAAAACAAAACCAAACAACAATATCAAGTTGCCGAGGAAGATACAGAACTAGAATTCTTGTCTATTACAGGCTAAAACAAAACCAAAACAATATCAAGTTGCTGAGGAAGATACAGAACTAGAATTCTCATCTATTGCAGGAAGGAATGCAAAATGGCACAGCCAACCCAGAAAATGTTTTGGCAATTTCTTATAAGATTAGCCATACACTTTTCATATGACTCAGTACTCCTAGATACTTATCCCAGAGAAATAAAAAAACTGTATTTACACAAAACTCTATACATGAATGTTTATAATAGCTCTATTCATAACTGCCAATATCCCACATGTCCTTGAAACAAACATACCTCTCTCTAAGGGAATACTACCCAGTGAGAAAAAGGAACAAGCTATCAGTACACACAACAATATGAACATGGATATATCTCAAATACGCATGTTGAGTAAAAGAAGCCTTTCTTGAAAGATTATATACTTTATGATTCCGTTCATGTGATATTTTGGAAAAGCAAAACTATAGATCAGAAGTTGCCCAGGGTTAGGGGTAGGGAGAATTGTGCTTGATTACAGGAAAGATCTTAGTGATGATGCAGAAGTTCTGTATCCTATATTTTACAAATATATGCATGTATTAAAACTTGTAGAATTTTACACCAAAGTGAACTGTAATATATGCAAACTCAAAAGCATAATTAAAAGAGATGGGAATAGATAAGAAACACCAGGCTGTGTTGAGTTTCTTTGAGTGGTAGACTCATAGTCTTATCTCCTCTGGTATGTGAGATCTTATTTTTTAAATAAATTTCTAACAGGAATTTCCTGACTTACAAAGTTTTAAACATGTATAAACCAAAACCTTGAAACTCAATCACATTAATTTACTAACATTAACACTGGACCCAAAAGTCATTTTTTAATCAACTACATTCAAATATAAAATTTTAAAGTCAGCTGGGCTCAGTGGCTCAGCCTGTAATCCTGCGCCTTTGGGAGGCTGAGGTGAGTGGATTGACTGAGCCCGCGGGTTCAAGACCCACCTGGGCAAATTGGCGAGACCTCATCTCTACAATAAATAAAAAATGAGCCAAGCGTGGTAGCGCGCATCTGTAGTTCCAGCTACTTGGAAGGCTGAGGCAGAAGGATCACCGGAGCCCAGCAGGTTGAGGCTGCAGTGGCCGGGAGCGGCCACTGCATTCTAGTCTGGATGAGGGTGAGACTCCAACTCAAAAAAAAAAATTTAAAGTCATCTCAAAGAACTAGTATTATTCCTCTAAAAACTGGGAGTCAGATGGAAATGTTGTAAATGACTCTTTTCTGCGGTTCCACCAAGTCCATCAACAGTGTTTGATAGATAGCTGATAAATTCAAAGGGGCCATAGCCAAATAACTCTGGTCCAGTTACTACCAAGCAGCAGTCAGAATAACCACCAGGTACAGATGTATACATAATTAGAATCCCAAACTCTTCCTATTTATATCCTTTCTTCCACTTATGTCATCTTAAAAGAAAGCAGTACTATCATTTTAGTAAGATCATACTGTAAAATAGGTGCTTTTGATAGGTTTTCATTTAATTCTTGTGACAGCTGATTTTCGGTAAGTGATGGCTCTAACTTCCAGTTCTTGCTACCCACCTCCCCCCAGTTCCCAACTCCTCCAGAATAATAAGACATGAAAACCTCTGCTGTACAGTGTCTTTCTTATATACTCAGCATTTTAAATACAACCTCAGAACATAAAACCAAGTAAACATATTGCTGTTACTTGCGTGTTGTATCTTCAGTTGTATAATTATGAACCGGAGAGTTGAACATAGTTAGAGGGAACAAAATTTGGAGCAACAGTGAACAGGTCCAAAAGGAATGAACTGTACTCACCTCCATGAAATCACATCACGTGGAGGGTTCATACCTGTATGGGTGCATATGTGTGTATCCAGTGACATATGAAGTCATAAAAATATTTTGAACTAAAGGCATATGAGATCCCTAATGTACTTCCTTTTATCCTTTGTACTTCCTTTTAACCTGCCTCAGCGAGAAAAACTTATTTTATCTTTCTTGGCAGACCACCAAACTTACTGGTGCCCACCACTAGTTCGTCCCTGGTTGTTGTTTTCTTTAGTTAGCTGTCTTATAAACTGTTACTTCGGCCTTCAGCTGCTTCAGAACCCCACATTGACAGAGAAGCGGGCCACTATCTTGCCACATATATTTATAATTTTAAAAACGAGCATTTACAAATGGGAACGTATTTGTCAATTTTAAAAAAACAATGTCCTTTAGCATTGAAAACAAAATTTCAAGTTAAAATAACTATTTTTGGAAAACAAGCAGACAAGCAAAAGTGAATATTTTTTTTTCTTCTCTGTAGAGCACTACCATTTGCAGAGGAAATCCATGTGTAATGTTTAAAGATCTAATTCACACAAGTCGGACAATTTTGTCTGTGGCTGTTTTCTGCTCTACTTTAAAGCACTAAGAATGCTTTGGACAACTTTCCATCTCACATTGCCCTCTACCTCCCTGACCCAACACACAATACACACACACAAACACATCTTTTCTACAAAGCTCCTTATATTTTGGGCTTTTCTGACCAATTCATATTTTTATTATCCTGGAGACTTAAGAATTAATTTTTAATCAACTATAATCCAATATGGATCTGAAAAAACAGATGCCATCAGTTACTGCTGGAAAACAAATACTGTAAGTTTTGTTGTAGTTTTATAATTTTATAATTTTATAAGCCAAACAAACACAAAAACTTAAAAAGTATGTAGCACACAAAATCCTTATAGGATGCTTACCTTTCCTCAAAACAATAAAATGTATTAAAATAGCCTAATATTTTAATAATGGTTCTGGAAGCCACACTGAATTACAAATTTAATTGAGTTTATAGTCAACCACAATCTTAAACTCATTTCCCGTGTACTATTATTAGACTATATCTCCTTTTAAAAAGATTAACCTCTTGCTCCTCAATGAGGACATATTTATCTCTAAATCCACTTCTTTCCTGCTAATATCTCTCTTGACCTTTATTTTTAAAGAAACAAAAGAAAACAAAACAAAACTACTCTATTTTTCTAAAAACACAACACATTCCATATTTGGAGTTCTGACACTTAACATCTGGACATCTCTCCAGCTGATATTCAACATGGTGAAATATGCTTTGCTTAAACAATTTTGAAAACAAATAAGACACAAATTTGTTCCCATAGATGCATACTTCTTTTTTTTAACATTAGAAAATGCAACTTCTTTAAAAAGTAAGTTAGAGACAGAGAGAGAAGAAATTCACCTCCCCAAGGTAGGGGAGGGGGTCAAAGCTAGGACATGTGGTCAGACCATAGCTTAGCAAAGCAATGGCATATGGAGAGAGAGAGAAAGGAGATTCACCTCCCCAAGGCAGGGGAGGAAGCCAAAGTCAAGAAACATGGTGGTCACAGCTCCAAGAGCCATGTGGACACACCAGAGTTTAACGAAGCAATAGCCTAGATGCATATTTCTTTATCTCCCTCTCACCTCTGTCCTCAAGCAACATTCTTTCAAGTCAGTCAGGTTTCCCTCAAGTTGAATTCTTAAATGTTAGAGGCAATAATAAGCAGCTAAATATTTCTATCCCATTCCCATTTTACTTGGGATAAAGAAAAAGACCTAGGGAATAGATGAAACTTATTTTCACTTTGTTGAAAATCTTTTTACTGATATTAAGCCACAAAAGGTAAAAAAAAAAAAAAAACTAAAGAAAAATTGCTTAACAAAACTGTCACAAGATTCTTTAATCTTAAAGAATGTAAAACAGTTATCAAAACCACAGCATCATTTAAATATCATCTTCAATCTTCTAATAAAAAAGATAGACAAAGGGGACCGCTTATTATACAAGTGACAAGCAAGAACAGCATATGCCTCTCTTTTGCACATGGATAGATGTTTGATTGGTTTATTTATTTACTCATTCATTCATTTATTTATTTATGAGTTGGAGTCTCACTCTTTGTTGCCCAGGCTGGAGTGCAGTGAAATGCTCATGGCCGCCACAGCCTCGACCTGCTAGACTTAGGCGATCCTTCCACCTCAACCTTCCAAGTAGCTGGAACTACAGATGCATGCTACCATGCCCACCACCATGCCCGGCTAGTTTTTGTGATTTATTGTAGAGACAAGTTCTCACCAAGTTGACCAGGCTGGTCTCGAACCCCTGGGCTTAGGCAATCCTTTCACTTCGGCCTCCCAAAGTACTGGAATTACAGGCTGAGCTATCATGCCCAGCCTGCACTGGTTTTAAATGTACTGGCTAAAAATTGTTAATACTAGCCAGGTGTAGTGGCTCACACCTATAATCCCAGCACTTTGGAGGTTGGGGCAAGAGGAGTTGAAGTTCAAGGTTGGGGAAAGCATGAGGCCAGGAGTTCAAGACCAGCCTGGACAACATAATAAGACCATGTCTCTACAAAAAAGTTTAAAAAATAGCCAGGCATGGTGGCTTGTGGTTCCATTTACTTGAGAGGCTGAGGCAGAAGGATCACCTGAGTCCAGGAGGTTTAGGCTATGGTGAGCTGTGATTGTGACACTGCACTCCAGTCTGGGCAACAGAGTGAGACTCAGACTCAAAAAAAAAAAAAAATTGTTAATACCAGTCTAAACTCTTGATTCAAAACATATTAGAACTGCCAAAGTAGGGCTACAAATCCCAAATAAATGTGCCAGTGATCAAATACCAATAAATGACTGCATTCTAATGTCAGAAACATCTCGGCTACTGTAATGTATATACACTGACAGTCAGAAGGACAATGGATTTCTCTTCCATTTCACCTAACAGCAGAGCTCTGGGTAGAGACTGGGAACACACACACTCTGAACTCAGATGAACACATTATTTGTGTGCCCACTGTATTCAAAGCACTACAAGAGACTCAAAAACAAGGTAGAGAGAAAACAAAGTCTTAACCCTCAAATAACTTACAGTACAATTGAGTGTGGGGGGAGGCAAGTACAACAATGTCTAACACAAGACTGCTACCACACATATCAACAAAAAGTTGCAAACAATATGCTCTCAGAGAGTTTACTTCTGATTTCAACAACCAGTGGCCTGTAACAAGATTTCATGGAGTACGGGTCACGATGCAGGTGATAGAAGTGAAGGAGAAACTGGGGCAAAAGAGCGGCATGAACAAAGATTTCTGGCCAGGCAACTGACAAAATCAGGGCTCCATTTCAGGGATCAATTCGATGGCAGCAGGTAGAACAGGTTGGGAGTGGGTAGACCAAATGTAAGCTGCTAGCACACAGGCAGCTAGAAAAGGGCAGAGAAAACAAGAGGAAAAGCTTACTCACAGAGCCAGTGAAATATCAGGTGTGAAGTGGAGGGCAGTGGAATTTTAAGCATGACTAATGTTTTGGGGCCTGGGGTCAGTAATTTTAAAAATGAAGGGAATCCTGATATTGGAGGGAAAGGCTTGAGGCTTAGCTTTCTAAAAAACAGCAACAAATGGCCTTTTTTTTGTTTTAGGATTGCAGAAAAATTAAGGGAGAAATACAGAAGAGCAATTCACTCAGCAAATGCTGTCCTTGCTGCAGAGACTTCCAGAGTCCCACTGGGAGTCTTCCTGGAGCCTTGACTTGGCGAGGGGAGTGGCCATTTGAGTAGGTGGACCTCCAGAGCCAGCTGGCCTGAGCAGTGACCAGCAGGCACCCAAATTCACACTTGATAAGGATGAATGCACACAACGGGTGCTCAGAGTCTCCTCCGACTGCTGGCCAGTGCCAAGGGTGGCCAACTCGGAGCTTCAGTTTTCATCCCCACCCTCCTGTCCTCAGTCCCAGCCCTCAGTTTCCGCTATTATTAACATCTTGCATTAGTGTGGAGTATTTGCTACAATTGAGCCAATGCCCATACATTATTATTAGATAAAGCCCATTGTTTATAGGAGGGCTCACTCTTGGTATTGCACATTTTGTGGGTTTTGGTAAATGTATAATGACACACGTCCACTGCTACAGTATTTCACAGAGTAGTGTCACTGCCCTAAAAATTCTGTGCTCCACCTACTTATCCCTCCCTCTCCCTGAACCGCTGGCAACCACTGACTTTTTTACTGTCTCCATAGTTTTGCCTCTTCCAGAACGTCAGGTAGTTGGAATCATACAGAACATAGTCTTTTCAGGTTTAGCTTTTGTAAATATCAACTGGCCCAGTAGCCTCCACTAATTATCTCACTGTGTCAGACCAATATTTCTGTGGCTTATACAAAAGATAGGAAGTTACTGAACTTCAGTGTCATAAATGTATTTTGTAAGAAATTCTAGAATTTTATGTATACACACAAATCAGTTTACATGTTTGAATATGCTAGATTTTACCACTGTTCCAGACCACTAACAAGAATGAAGTTTTGGTGGCAGGCAGACCTGGTTCAAAGGCAGAAATTTCCCATTCTGCTCTGATCTTGAACAATCTGTGACATCTCAAAAATGTATTTTGGGAACAATGCTATGTTCCTCAAAGGAGTGCTATAAGGACTGAGATAATATGCCTAAAGTATTTAACACAGTGCCTGGAACAAAAGTAGCACTCAATAAATGGTAACTATTAATGTTTCATGATCTCTGCAAGCCTTCCACCAATGACCAAACATTAAAACTAGCCAAGGCTATGAGAGTTCAAAAGGAACATTTCTAAAATCTCATATACGTACATAGTAAGTAGCTGTTAGAAGCAAACATTATAATTATTAAGAAAACCTTTTCTGAAAACTGTAATTTGATAGACTCTGTCAAAAAAAAACCACTAAACATTCACACCCTCAGTTGCAGCTAGGTAGCATTTAAGAAGCACTCCAGTCTCACTGTAGTTCTAATTAGCCTTTTTCCTGCCTAATTCAATAGATGATATCACACCTCAGAGTTCGGTTTCTTTACAGACTGACACCAATAAGCCCAAGTTATCTCTTAAAGGTCACCAATAAAGAAAGCGCTTAAAACGTTTCAATTTCATGGAATTGAAAGTTTAGCCACCAAAGCAGAAAGGTTAGTATGCATAAACTTGTGAAGCCACAGGGTTCCTAGGGATCTTTAGTTTTCCATTC
Source organism: Carlito syrichta (assembly GCF_000164805.1). Taxonomy (NCBI): domain Eukaryota; kingdom Metazoa; phylum Chordata; class Mammalia; order Primates; family Tarsiidae; genus Carlito; species Carlito syrichta. Next base: position 571,773 of record NW_007233638.1, on the reverse strand, counting down.
CATGATACAAAAGCCTTATACTACAAAGTCTGAGTTCTGTACTTTGAGTTTGTCTTACAATCTCTGTTTTTGGATATCCCAGCAACCACGCTGGGGTAGAGATCAGGACATTCTTCTTTAACGGCAAATACTACCTTTTGACTAAAGTTAAGTTCCACTAAAATTTCTGTCTTCAAAAGTTTGTCTTTTTATTTTGACAGACCCTTCTCCCACCAATTTTCCCTGTTAATGCAAGATGTTAATATATGATGAGAATGAGAAGAATTCATCTCCAATGCACCCCAGAGCTTATCTGAAATGTAACCTGTTCTTGACCTAAGGATATCTATGAAAGAACTATACGCTGATCATCCTTATAGATCCATGTAAGAAAGACTCTTTCTTTTTTTTTTGAGTTGGATTCTCATGTTTGCCCAGGCTGGAGTGCAGTGGCATGCTGCTCAAGGTCACTTCAGTCTTCCAAGCAACTGGAACTACAGGCGTGTGCCACCATGCCCAGCTAATTTTTTAATTTATTTTATAGATGAAGTCTCATCATGTTGCCCAGGTTGGTCTCAAACCTGCAGAAATTCCTCTCACCTCAGTCTCCCAAAGTGCTGGGATTACAGGCATGAGCCACCGTGCCTGGCCAGAAAGACACTTCTTTATTGCAGTTACCAATACTACATGGGAAAACTTTCTTATTAATGATTTCATTTAACATTCAATAAAGAAACATAAGAAAATTAATCATTTAAATGTATTAAATGTAAAAAAGGAGCTTGCTAAAAACTGTTTCCCATAATTTTAAGACTTGAAAACTTTAACTGTTAGCAGCTCTCAGGAAATGTTTGGTAGGAAGAAACCATTATTCATTCTGCATTATCTACCATGGGCAAAGCACTATAGATAATTTCTCATTTTAGGGTTAGGGTTATAAATGAATAAACCCACCTCTTCCCTCAGGGTATTCCCAAATCTACACATAAAGACAATTAAGGCTGGGCTCGGTGGCTCAGCCTGTAATCCTAGCACTTTGGGAGACCAAGGCAAGTGGATTGCCTGAGCCTGTGGTTTGAGATTGCCAGGGCAACTTGGTGAGACCTCATCTCTACAATAAATCAAAAACTAACCAGGCATAGATAGCTCACGCCTGTAGTTCCAGCTACTTGGAAGGCTGAGGCGGAAGGATTGCTGGAGCCCAGCAGATTGAGGCTGTGGTGGCCGAGAGCGTGCCACTGCACTTCAGTCTGGGCGACAGAGTGAGACTCCAACTCAAAAAAAAAAAAAAAGTTAAAAAAAGAACAAGGGATTTCAATACAAGTTGACAAGTACCAGAATAGGAGTAATCTATAAGGTACAATTGTGTCTTGTTTTCCCTACTTAACATTATAATCAGACACTTTTCAGTGTTATTATATAGTCTTTCTAACCATCATTTGTAATGTCTGCCTCATACTTCATTGGCTGGCTAGATTAAATACTATAGACATCTGTGTCATTTCCAATTCTTCACTATACTAAGTGATGCTATGATAAGCATGTGGCATTTACTGCACTGGAGATTGTTTTCTTAGGTAGAGTTTAAAGAGAAACATAAGGCATGTGTGCGTGTGTGTGTACACTATATACACATACATACGTACTGCCAAACTGTTTATCAAAAGTTTCCCGCAAAGCACATTCCCGCAAAGCATAGGGCACAGAGACCTATTTCCCCAAAAGGACTAGGATACTTAAGGCAGAGGGTGCATAAGGGGGCTTTATGCATGTGTGTGTTTGGGCTTTGTTTTATTAAATTAACTGGTTAAAAAAAAGAAACCTAACTGGTTTTATGTCATTTTGTAGAACTGAGCATGTTAGAAGTTTTTTCATTTTACTTTTCTGTGAATTTAAGCTACTTGCATTTCTTGTCCATATAACTACTAGGCACTTAATATTTTTCCTGTGAATTTGTATGCACCTGATCTTTATTCAGTTCCAATATTGTCTTTAACTTTTGGAGAGGCTCTGAAAACCACCCTCTATACTGGCATATCATGAAGGTTTCCCTTTCTTCTATTCTTGCCCTGTTTACATCCTAGTATAAACTGGTGCTAAAGGTGCCCTATCTGTGTGCTATGCCATTCTTCTTCATTCCTTTTCCAGGCCAGTTTAGATCTTTTTCCAATTTCTTAAAAATCAGACACACCCCAGGTTTATTTGGATGCTATCTTGCATGTATACTATAACCCAGTTTCTCCTCCATTTTACTCCTTACCTCTTCTATATTTACCTCCTAAGAGTGCTCTTCCCCAATTACAGTTAACAGTCTTACTCTAAAAAAGAAAAGTCTACTCTCTCTGACAATCCCTTTCACAGGCAAACCCCATCCCTACTGGATGATGACATTTATTACTGGCAACAAACAAAGGTCAGTACTTATTCCACATTTGGCCTTTTCGAACAATGGTCTCTAAACACACCCGATCATATACCCCTACCAGTAAAAATATTCTAAGCAACACATGTATTTAATGTATACATTATATACATGTATGTAGTTTAGCAGAGTGGTTACCAGCATTGCTCTGGTCAGAGCTTTACAGCCTCCTGCTTATGAGCACCATTAGCAAGTTATTAACTCTCCCTGCCTGTTTCCATATCTGTAAAACAGTAATGGTAACAACATTTAGCTGGGCATGGTGGCTCACATTCCTAATCCCAGCACTTTGGGATGCTGAGGCAGGAGAATTGTTTGAACCCAGGAGTTTGAGACCAGCCTGGGCAACAAAGCAAGACCTCTTCTCTACAAAAATTAAAAAAATTAGCTGGGTGTGGTGGCATGTACCTATAGTCCCAGCTATTTGGGAGGCTCCAGCGGAAGGATTGCCTGAGTCCAGGAGGTCAAGGCTGTGGTGAGCTGTGATTGTGCCACTGCACTTAGACCTGGGCAACAGAGTGAGACTCTGACTCAAAAAAAAAAAAAAAAAAAACCCCACACACATAAAACACAAAAAACAAAAAACAGTACTTAGTTCATAAGGTTTTTGTGAGAATTAACTAATATATGCAAAGCACTTAGAACAGTGCTTAACACAGAGGAAGAGCAGTACAATTGTTTCCTACTGCTATACTGCTGCTGTATACTAATATTGCTTGCATTTCAACAGACTTTTTCTTTTTAGACCAGTTTTAGGTTCACAAAACTGAGAGAAAGGTTCAGAGTTTCCTTGTTCTCACACATGTGTAGCCTCCTCCATTATTGACAATTTCCACCAGAATGGCACATCTTTACAACTATTGAAGTTACACTGACACGTTATCATGACTCAAAGTCCATAGCTAATATTAGGCTTCCTACTCTTCTATTTGTACATTTTATGGGTTTGAACAAATGTATCCACCATGACAATACTATATAGAACAGTTTCACAGTCCTAAAAGTCCTCTATGCTCTGCCTGTTCATCCCTCCCGCTTCCCAACCCCTGGCGACCACTGATCATTTCACTATCTCCATATTTTGCCTTTTCCAGAACGTCATATAGTTGGAATCATACGGTATATAGCCCTTTCAGACTTGCTTCTTTCACCTAGTAATATGTATTTAAGTTTCCTCCATGCCTTCTCATAGCTTGATAGTTCACTTCTTTGTAGTGCTGAACAATATTCTATTATCTGGGTGTACTAAATTTATTCTACTAAAAGACAACTTGGTTGTTTCTAAGTTTTGGCAGTTAATAATAAAGCAGCTATTAACATCTGTGTGAAGGTGTCTGCATGGACATAAGTATGAAACTCCTTTGGGTAAATACCGAGGAGCATAATTGCTGGATCATATGGTAAGAGAATGCTTAATTTTTTTTGTTTTGTTTTGTTTTGTTTTTGAGTTGTAGTCTCACTCTGTTGCCCAGACTGGAGTGCAGTGGCCGCTCCCGGCCACCGCACCCCCGACCTGCTGGGCTCTGGCGATCCTTCCGCCTCAGCCTTCCAAGTAGCCGGAATTACAGGCATGCGCTACCATGCCCGGCTGATTTTTTGATTTATTGTAGAGATGAGGTCTCGCTGCCCAGGCGGGTCTCGAACCCACGGGCTCAGGCAAGTGAATGCTTAGTTTTATAGGAAAATGTCAAACTGTCTTCCAAAGTGGCTAGACATTTCGACAGTTCCTGTTGCTCCACATCCTCTCCAGCATTTGGTGCTGTTAGTGCTCTGGATTTTGGCCATTCTAATAGGTATACAGTAGTATCTCACTGTTGTTTTCATTTGTAATTCCCTGGTAACATATGATATTGAGCATCTTTTCATAGGCTTATTTGCCATCTGTATATCTGTGGTGAGGTGTCTCTTCTCATCTTTGGTTCATTTTAAAATCAGATTGTATGTCTTCTTACTGTTGAGTTTTAAGAATTCTTTGTATGCTTTGGATAACAAAATTTTGAATCCAAACATGACTTTAGTAGATGTGTCTTTCTGTAAGTATTTTCTCCCAGTTTATGGCTTATCTTTTCATTCTCTTGACAGTGTCTTTCACAGAGCAGAAATTTTTAATTTAATTAAATCCAGCTTATCAATTCTTTCTTTCATGGGTCATACCTTTGGTGTTATTTGTAAAGTCAATGCCAAACCCATGGTTATCTAGATTTTCTACGCCACCCTCTAGGAGTTTTATAGTTTTGGGCTTCACATTTAGGCTTGATTCATTTACATTATTTTTTGTGAAGAGTAAAAGATCTGTGTTTAGATTCTTTTTTTTTTTTGCCTGTAGATTCCAGTTTTTCCAGGACCACTTGTTGAAAACAATCTTTTCTCCACTGTGTCACGTTTGCTCCTTTGTCAAAGATCAGTTGACTATATTTCTGTGGGTCTATTTCTGGGCTCTCTATTCTATTTCACTGATATATCTGTCTATTCTTTTACCAATACCACACCGTCTTGATTACTGTAACTTTATAGTAAATATTGAAGTTGGGTACTGTCAGTCCTCCAACTCTGTTCTCCTCCTTCAATACTGCTTTGGTCTTTTGCCTCTCCATATAAGCTTTAGAACCAGTTTGTTAATATCCACAAAATAATTTGCTGGGATTATGATTGGGACTGCACTAGATAGATCAAGTTGGGAAGAAGTGACATTTTGACAACATTGACTCTTCCTATTCATGAACACGAAATCTCTCTCCATTTATATACCTATTTGCTCTCTTTCACTAGAGTTTTGTAATTTTTCTCATACAGTTTTTATCCATATTTTGTGAGATTTACACTTAAGTATTTCATTTTGGGGGTACTGATATAAATTTCATTTCATTTTTTTTTTTTTGAGTTGGAGTCTCCCTGTGTTGCCCAGACTGGAGTGCAGTGGCCACTCCCGGCCACTGCAGCCTCGACCTACTGGGCTCCGGCGATCCTTCCGCCTCAGCCTTCCAAGTAGCCGAAACTACAGGCGCGCACTACCACGCCTGGATAATTTTTTTATTTATTGTAGAGACGAGGTCTTGTCAAGTTGCCCGGGTGGGTCTAGAACCCGCAGGCTCAGGCAATCCATTTGCCTCGTCCTCCCAAAGTGCCAGGATCACAGGCTGAGCCACCGAGGCTGACCTGTATTGTATTTTAATTTAAAATTGTACTTGTTCATTGCTACTCTACAGAAATGCAATTGACTTTTTTGTATTAATCTTTATGCTGTATCCCTGCTACAATAGCTTCTTAGATCCAAAATATTGCCTACATTTTTTATATAAAACAAAAAAGAAATTTTGAGGCAATACATTTAACATGTAGATGTTCTAATATTTTCTTTTAACTTTCTACTCCGGAGACCACTGCTTTTGTCTATTCTAGAGTCCGGTTGTCTTAACTGCTGGGTCAAATTCAAATAGGATGGATAGATTTGTGCCTAATGGTCAAATTTTTTCCAATAACTTCCAATTTGATATAAAAACATACCACTACTTTCTGGGGAAAGATAGTAGCATTTATGAACTGTCCATTAAGTGCTAAAGATTTTACATGTTGGAAACAAAAAACTTAATGGCAATGAACTAGATATACTCAGACAAATAAAGGATGAGAATGAGGGAGAGGAAGGTGGTAAAGAGGGGAAACAGACTAGCTCCTCCTTCTGCGTTCACACCTCTTGGGTTACTTTCTGTATATTTGACCTAAGAATGAATCAACAACTTAGAGCTTCCAAGAGCTTGAAAATCGGTTGGGCGTGGTGGCTCAGTCCATGATCCCAGCACTTTGGGAGACAGAGGTTAGAGGACTACCTGAACCCGGGGGTTTGAGACCAGCTTGGGCAACTTGGTGAGACCTCATCTCTACAAAAACTAGCTGGGTGTGGTGGTATGCCTCTGTAGTTCTAGCTACTTGGAAGGCTGAGGCAGAAGGATTGCCTAAGCCCAGCAGGTTGAGGCTGCAGTGAGTGTGCCACTGCACTCTAGACTGGGCAACAGGATGAGATTCCAACTCAAAGAAAAAAAAGCTTGAAGACCTGCAATGGACCAGGCCGGTGGCTCACGCCTATAATCCCAGCACTTTGGGAGGCAGAGGTGAGAGGATTGCCTGAGCTCGTGGGTTCGAAACCAGCCTGGGCAACTTGGCGAGACCTCATCTCTACAATAAATCAAGAAATTAGCCGGGCATGATGACACATGCCCGTAGTTCCAGCTACTTGAGAGGCTGAGGCAGAAGGATTGCCTGAGCCCAGCAGGCCTAGGCTGCGGTTGGCTGTTAGTGTGCCACTGCCCTCTAACCTAGCAGTGGAGTGAGACTGCAACTCAAAAAAAAAAAAGAAGAAGAAGAAGAAGAAGGAAAGAAAAGAAAAGAAAACCTGCAATGTCTTGGTGTGGATCACAGAAAACGATAGACACTTCCTGACTTCATCTTCGTCCATGTGCCTATTCCTGTTCGGTTGACAGCACTGAAAAGAACTGCAAGGCATTGAATGTGTCTTCTTAACTTTCAAGCCTAGCACAGTGTCTGGTACACAGAAAGTATCCAATTAATGGTTAACTAAATAATAAGGCTCTACACATTTTCATCGTCAAGACCTCATTATATAATGAATGATAGTTCCTATAAAAGTGTGGGGGTTGCTGAGCAGAGGGACAATTGTAGGGCAATGTTTACAAGGGACAAGGATAAAGTGGGGTAACCAGCACAGTGCTTGGAACACAATAGGTGCTCAATATGTTTCTCTAATGAATAAATGATGTCTAAAAAGACAGGAACCCAACTAGAAGAGAGGAAAGTAGCTGAAACAGTTTGAATAAAAACTCCAGGCCTGGAGATGAAGAATACACCTGTGCGGCTCTGACAGACAGACCCCCTCAGGGAGCAGTGTAAGGTCAACCTGGAACATCACTTCGAAGTTTGGCAGCAAAATCTCTGCTCCAGCTCTACAGCTCTCCAAGCTTATTACTTAAGATAATTTTTTTTCTTTAAAGAAGCTACCATAAGGAAATTTAGCATCTGTAAAATGCAAGTCTCTTCAATATACAATTTCTCTATTAGAAGTTCTGCTCCCTTCTCCCTTTATCACTTCAGATTTATTATTAATAAAATCTAACAGCTGTAACTGTCTCTCCCTCAAGAAAACCAGAGACGGGAGCAGAAAGAACCTGGACTTTTGGTTCAGCTCTGGATTGACTCCACACATGTGCCTCGCATTGAAGCCCAGTTTCCGGAATTAAATGAGATGATGTACGTGAACTGCTCGGCACAGTGCCTGACACTGATTCCCTCACTTAAATGCTTGCCAAGTGCTCACCTGCTCTAGCCCTGAGCACATACTATGAGCAAGAACACGGTCCTCATTCCTGTGGGACCAAAATCTCTTCTGGGGGCGCCAGGCAGGCCAGTCCTGAGGGCGCACCATACACAGACTGAGCTCTTCACAGCATCAAGAGCAGGGCTCCCTGAGGACACAAACCCTAACCCAAAATCAGAAGAACACAGGGCAGTAGTCAGGCAGGGGGCACTTCAGCAAGTGGGGACTTGTGCAAGGACTCTAAGACGAGGACAGTCCACCCAAAGGACCCTCTACGTGGGAGATGAGGCTGACGAGTGGCCTGGGCTGATCTGCTGGACCTTCAGAGCCACATCAGGGAGAGGAGATTTAAAAGTGTGGGCTGGGCCGGGGGTGGTGGCTCAAGCCTGTAATCCCAGCACTTTGGGAAGCCAAGGCGAAAGGACTGCCTGAGCACAGAGGTTCGAGACCAGCCTGGAGAACTTGGTGAGGCCTTGTCTCTACAATAAATGAAAAAATTAGCTGGACATGGTGATGTGCCCCTGTAGTTTCAGCTACCTGGAGGGCTGAGGTGGAAGGATTGCCTGAGCCCAGCAGGTCAAGACTGCAATGGTTATGAACGTGCCACTGCATTCCAGCCTGGGTGACAGAGTGAGACTCCAACTAAAAAAAAAAGAGTCTGGATTGATCAAATGTGGGTACTACTGCACACAGAGGGGGAGGGAGAGATTGTGTTTCTAACTCCCCAGCTGCAAAGTTAAGGGGATGAGGGTGCCTTTCACATGAAGAGGACACAAAGGAGACAGAATCTATTATTTGTTTTGGGGAAAAGGACTGTATGTGGGAGGGAGGGTTACCAAATCATGAGTTTAAATTTGAACATTTAAAGGTTGAAATAGCACACAAAAGTGGAGAATGTTGAGTTTGCAATCACACACACGAATCTGGGGCTCAGAGAGGTGGCCTGGGCTGGAACTATACATCTGGGAGTCATCAGGATATCTGACCTACATCTACTTGTATCACAAAGAGAAAGTACAGACTAAAGAGAAGCTGGTCCAGGACTGAGTCTTGAGGAACTTCAACACCTAGTTGGTGATTATACAGAGCAACACACAAATGGCAGTAAAATAGTAGTAATAATAAATAGTAGTAGCATTAATAGTAGTAATAATAAGTAGTAAAATAGTAATAGTAATTAAGAAGGCAGGGGGAAAAAAAAATACTTACAAAACGGATAACCCAGGCAATAGAGGCTCAGCTCCTAGTTCCCTTTTTCTCCGACATAGTTTGGATGTCTGAACTCTCCAAATTTCATATTGAAATGTGACCCCCAGTGTTGTAGGTGGGTCTAATGGGAGGTGATTGGGCCATGGGGGCAGATCCCTCATGAATGGCTTGGTACCGTTCTTGCAGTAATGAGTGAGTCCTTACTCTGAGTTCACGCGAGAGTTAGTTGTTTAAAAGAGCTGGCACCTCCATTCTTGCTCTTGTTCCTGCTGTAGCCATGTGACACACCGGCTCCCTTTTCCCCTGCCACCATGGCTGTAAGCTTCCTGAAGCCTCATCGGAAGCAGATGCTGGCACTATGCAGAACCATGGACCTATAATAAACATCTTCTTTATAAATTACCCAGTCTCAGGTATTCCTTTACAGCATTGCAAAACAGACTAATATGCCCTCACTTTAAAGGCACTCAGCTGAGCTGCATCCAAAAATTGTGCCAGCTCTCTCCCCACCAGGACAAGAGTTGTCAAACAGGAGTTGATGGCAGAAGGCTGACGGAACGCAAGTGTAGAGAGTGTTGGGTGAAGGACACACTCACAGATGCCTGGACATTACCCCATTACTGTTTGCAGGAAGCAAACTCCTCTTTGTTAGCACACCATGCTCTCTAAAAGTCAAGGCCACTGCCAAAGTCAATGCCAGCACTGATCATTCAAGGATTTAGCAGCTTTAGCAGGACATTTGAAAAGCACCCAACCATCTGGTCAAGTCTTGCAGACCCCAAGATTCTAGGTAGATATCTCCAAACAGCACCAACCAACAGGAGAATACTTGCACTCCACAAAAGAATATCAATCTGCTTAGCAAAAAGTAAACCACAAAAGTTCCTTTCTAAGATTCCACATGAACAAAGGAAGGCATAGCATCCAAAGTCAATTTGTACTGCAATAAAAATAAGTGAATTAAAAATGCAAAAATTAAAAAGTCAATCTGAATTTCACATTAGGTTTATTACTTTCAGGAGTAAACGATCATAAGAAAATGTTTAGAAATTCTCTTTTTTTCAAACTATTTTATACTTCAGACATGAAGTCAGGCCACATAAAAAAATTTTATGCTGCATTATTCCCACAAAGTTTTAGAAAACCTACCTACTTTAATTCAGGCATGATTTAACTGAACTAAAATTTCTTTTTTTTTTTTTTTGAATTGGAGTCTTACTCTTTCACTCAGACTGGAGTGCAGAGGCCACTCCGGCCACTGCAGCCTCAACCTGTTGGGCTCCGCATCCTTCCCCCTCAGCCTCCCAAGTAGCCGGAACTACAGGCGCATGCTACCACGCCCAGCTAATTTTTGATTTATTGTAGAGATGAGGTCTCGCCAAGTTGCCCAGGTTGGTCTCGAACCTGCAAGCTCAGGCAATTCACTCACCTCGGCCTCCCAAAGCGCTGGGATTACAGACTGAGCCACTGAGCCCAGCCAACTGAACTAAAATTGATGACAGCATTATTTAGGTTAGACGCCTACAGTGTGAGAATTCAAACACACACCCTCCTCCCCTGCATTCATTGTCCTCAGCAAGTAGTGGTGGCTGTCAGCATTTAATGGCCATCTGAAAAAATCCCAGTAGTGTTTTGCTATTCAATGGTCACAGGCAGTGAATTTTCATATCCCAAAAAGACATTGTGGCAAAGCTGCAAGTGACATACACATTAATGAACACTTTGGTGAGTTTAATCACTGCCACTTCACTGAATTTCACAAGGGTCACACCCTAACATGTGAGAACTAAAAGTGGTTTACGGAAAAGATGTTCCTCCACCCAAACACACAAAGCCTTTTGCTCACTTCCTATTTCTTCAGTGCACATGAACGTGTTCAGAACATACCCCACGATGCCACAGTGGCTACACCTGCAAGCACAATTAGCGACTGCATCTGTGTCCAACAGAGTCCCTTCTCTCCACAGATAAGCAGTGACTCTCTAGTCAATTCTGAGCTCGACACTGCAGCAGCCACAGCAGCCATAGCAACTACTTTATTCTTCCAGACCCGGCAGGGCAGTGTCTCCATGGGCAAAGCAAAGAAGAGCAAATCCCTCCAAGGTTGCACAATTTGAAATGCACAACCGTAGAAAATGCAGCAGGAGGGTGGCTTAGAAAATAAAAGCTCAGACTTCACTTCCCAGACACATGTGGGGGTAGGGGGAGGGGAAAGACCAGACAATCCAACACCACAGATCCTCCAAAGCAGCCTTCTACATTCAATACTGTTCTGAATGCCAAGAAATTCTTGTCTTTTTTCTACATTTCTTATAAAAGTTTGCCTTCATTTGAATTTTTCTGGTCTCACCCAGCACCACTTAAGAACTAGACCCTAGCCATGCGTGTTATGCTTGCTTAGAATTAGGCAGAAATATTACATTTAGTGGTCAATTCCTTAAGTGTACATTGTACTTCCAACATACAGACTGATAAAAGCAGTCTGTCAGTGGTGGAAATGACAAGGAATTTGGAAATACACAGATTTGGGGTCCAATCTCAATTCTTGTGTATATTATATCAACTTGGCAATATGCTTAAACTTTCTAAAACTTCGTTTGCACCTCTGTAAAACAGAGACTGCAGCTTACAGGGTGCTATAAAATTAAATGAGATGGGTATATAAGGCATGGTGCCTGGCATGTTTCAGGTTACCAAGAGCAATTATCATTAGGATAAGCCTAGTCCATGATCTGCCAATACTTTAAGCTCCAAAGATAAGAAAGCAACCTAAAATGATAACATTATGGAAAAATGCTTATGATAAAGTGGGGGGGGCACAATATGAAACTACATAAATAGAACTAACTTGATTCTGGAGAATGAAATAAACAAAGAATCAGGTACAAAGGGGTTCACAGACACTGGCAGTGTGCTGGTTCTTAGAGTGGGTGAGTATCCCTTAAAACATATATACTTTTTCCATGCACTTTTGTAGGAATAAGATATCTCACACACAAAAAAATCTAAAAGTGAAAAAAAGAGAATGAGGAAAGACACCCAAAATGTCTTATTATTTCTATAAAGTAAGGTTGTGAATTAAAATTTATTTTCTTTTTATGATTTATATATTTTCTGAGCTTTCTACACTTTGAGTTATGGCAAAGCTATGCTAGTCAGTCCTTAGTCAGTCCCACAGCCCAGCTATGGGAAGAACCATCTGTTTCTTAGGCCGCTATCTCCACCAACAAGCAAAGGCAGCTACTCTAAACAGCATCTTCAATCACTTTTAATTTATCAGGAAATTAGAAGATGTCCACACTCTCAAGAAGTGGTAGCATGCAACAGAAAAAAGCAAAGTGTTTTTAGTTTTGTTTTTTTTAAAAAAGTAAATCAACAACTGTGTTCTTACTGTGAGTTTATCCTCTCAGTAATAATTCTGTTCTCATTTTACAGGTAATTTAGAAAGGTTAAGCGACTTGCTCCAGAGTTGAATTAGGTTAGAAAGCAGACTAACCTTTTTGTACAGTGAGACTCTGTTATATCTTGAAATTGGAACTTTTAATCAAATGCTGTTAGACACGTGTGTATGTGTGTGATGCCATGCTTTTAAAAAACTGTACAGACAGCATGCTAAGATATTACAATTTAAAAAGAGCTCAGAGAGTTGGGGGTTTTTTTGAGTTGGAATCTCACTCTGTTGCCCAGGCTGGAAAGCAGTGGCACGCTCACAGCAACCCAAGTCAACCTGCTAGGCTCCAGCGATCCTTCCGCCTCAGCCTTTCAAATAGCTGGAACTACAGGCGCGTGCTATCACACCCCACTAATTTTTTATTTATTGTAGAGACAAGGTCTCGCCAAGTTGCCCGGGCTGGTCTCAAACCCATGGGCTCAGGCAGTCCACTGGCCTTGATCTCCCAAAGTGCTGGGATAACAGGCTGAGCCACCAAGCCCAGCAGAGCTCAGAGAGTTCTATTTTCTGCACTTCAGGTCTCAAGTAGGAATCTTTTCTCTTAAGGGAGATATTTTATTTTTGAATAGCAGAAAGGAGGAGAGCCAGATAAGGGGGCAATGATACCCTTAATATAGTTTAAAAATACATCTGCTAAGAGGTCAAAGGGTAAAGCTTCTCTCTGATTCAAAGGCAGGAGAGAAAGTCCAGCTATTTAAGTTTCAGAAGAAATTTCCTCAGTGCACATAAAAAAGACAACCGAATTCACTGCAGTAGATCTGAGTGGGTGTTAGTACAGATTATGGGAATGGGTAAAGGGAGATGTCTTCTTTGGACAGTCATGACAGTGCTAGCTGCACTGCTAGCAAATTAGAACCCAAATCTCTGCCAGCTGGTCAGAATTCAAATCTTCTTTGATGTCATAGTAACCGAAGCCTGTCACATCTCCCTGCTCTGTTCTTCTCTAAGCAAATTGCTAACACATATGATCAATAAACACAACAATTTACCCAAAAGCCACTTTCCTCTGCTTCTCCTGCCCTCCCTCCTACTCATGCTTGCATCACAGCAAGTCCACATCTGAGCAGGTCTTCTGTTGGGGGCACTATCTAGGACCCCAGACATCAAGCCAGAATCCAGTGTAACCTTCAGAGACACACCAACAATCTTTCTCCCACTAACTCTGGATTATGGGCCTAGAATGCCAGATACCACAACCAGTGGCTTGAAGGAGACACGCCAGGTGAATTCAACTAATATCCGAGTTGTACAAACAGGTGTATGGCAACTATATCAACAGCTGCCACTGACCATGTGCTTGCCAAATTTGGAAGTATTATACATTTTCATTTAACTCTAATAACCCTGTGAGAAGTGAGTCTCCTCATCTCACACATAAGAAAGCTGAGGTTGGCCGGGCTCAGTGGCTCAGCCTGTAATCCCAGCACATTGGGAGGCCGAGGTGAGTGGATTGCCTGAGCCTGGAGATTCGAGACCAGTCCAGGCAATTTGGCGAGACTTCGTCTCTACAATAAATAAAAAATTAGCTGGGTATGGTAGCATGTGCCTGTAGTTCCAGCTTTTTGGAAGGCTGAGGAGGAAGGATCACCGGAGCCTGGGGTGGCCGTGAGTGTGCCACTGCATTCCAGCTTGGGTGATGGAGTGAGATTTCAACTCAAAAAACAAAACAAAACCAAAAAAAAAGAAAACTGAGGCTTTGAGGTTTAGTAACAGCCCAAGGTCACAAAGTCAGCACATGGAAGAGCCTGGATGCAAACTGACACCCTGCTCTTCACCAGGGAAGGGAAAAAAGACGTCTGAGGTTTAGAACAAGGAATCCTTGGCTCTATTTCTGTCTCTGCTACAAAGTGTGCCATGATCTTGGACAAGTCAAGTTCTTTAGCCTCAGTTTCCTTATCTGTCAAATGAACATAACACCATCTGCCATTTCCTTGCAATCTGGGTGCATTCAATGAAGAGAAATGAAAACAATGGAAAGTTAAGCTTTAGACAAAAAAGTAGCATTAGGAATAATGGAAATTTGTAAATACCTGTTTATCCAGTCCTGATTTCTAGAAAACAACCAGCCCATGAGAATGCTGAAACATTTCTCTGTTCTAGATTCTAATATTTATGTACACCGTGCACAATCAGAATGTGTGTGGTGGGCACTGCACAGGCTCTTTGCTCTTATAATAGTAAGATTGTTGGGAGGGTTAGTTTGTCCTCATTCAAGAGTTCCAAACTGTAAATCAGCCCATGACTTAACGATGCGTTGCCAAGTTTGGTCAGTCAGCTGGACACTCAGGATATGCTGAATACGTGGAGTTATAAAATATTCCAGGGTCTAATCACCAAAATGCCAATCTGTCCCCAGTGAAGGACACCTGTGTACAGTCAAAGAAAAGGTTTTGATGGATGGGGTCAATCACCCTTTCTTGTCCTCTTGATTATAAATTTGCCTCCAAATCATTAAATTGTTTTGCATGTCAGTACACTCATCTCAAACAGCAATCTCATTTTGGCTTCTGCAATACCCGTAACATTCTCAGCATTGTTCATCAGCATTCTCCCAAACAGAGGAGAGTTGACTAAGCAAGCCCTGAGCTTGGGTAAGGAGGGGGAACCCAGCACAGGACACAAAGTGCCACATTTCTCATTTGGGAATGCCAGCTACAAACAATCCAGAAATGGCTTTTTTCAATTTCGAAAACAAATGAAAGTTTAAAACTTGACAATGAATCTAAGTGAAACAAAGCAATGTTTATTTCACTCAAATGAGTACTTATTAGAAAGACTGCACAAATAATAAAAGAAGTCCTTCATTTGAGAAAAGATTTTTAAAAATCATATTTGCAGGGACGTTCAATTACTCATTCCTTACAAAATAAGAAGCTTTGAGCCCCTGAAATGTTCCCTTGGCTGGAAAATTTCAAATAACTAGGTTTTTCAAGGAAGAGAGCTGTGTCCTCAATAAACTCCAAAGCACAGAATGCAGCACTACTGGCTGTTAACAGTTAATATTTAAGCAAGCACAGTGTGGCCTTATCTTGCTTTCTAATCAATATTATTAAAATATAAGCCAATTTTTTTTTAACCAAGTCTCTTGCTAAAATAAAAGAGTACATTTGTCTCTACTCTTTTGAAACACATGTGAATGTGAATACCATTTGAAGCAAACAGACCCCCTCCCCGTGATCTCCCCAGGTGTTCATATCTCCATGCAGTTCCCTCTCCCTAACTTTGAGCACAGGCAGGACACGATTTGCCCCTTACCAGTAGTTTACAGAAGGGTTACAGACCATCAGCCTGTGATTAAACCATGTGACTCGAGCCTCCATCTTGCTAGTAGACTTGTGCTTGTCCTTCTCTCCCCGTCTTGCTGACTTTGAAGAGCAAGTATCATGACTCCTGCAACCCCAGAAAACTAAATGCTGCTGACTGCCATGTGAACAGGGAAGTCAACACCTTCCTAGTTGAACTTCCAGATGAGAATCCAGCCCCAGTCAACACTTTAATGACAGCCTTGAGAAACTCTAAGTAGAGGACCCAGTGAAGCGGTGCCCAGATTTCTGGCCCATGGAAACCACTGGATGATAAATGTTTAAGCTCCTGAGTTTAGACAACAGGAAATGAATACCCCATTGCAACAGTCATTTCTGTCCTGAAAACAAGAATGGCTCATACCTGTAATCCTAGCACTTTGGGAGGCAGAGGTGGTAAGACTGCTTGAAACCAGGAGGTTCGAGACCAGCCTAGGCAACATGGTGAGATCTGTTTCTACAACAAGTTGAAAATTAGCTGGACATGGTGGTACATGCCAGTAGTCCCAGTTACTCAGGAGGCTTAGGAGGAAGGGCTGTCTAAGCCAAGGAAGTCAAGGCTATGATAGCCATGAGTGTGCGACTACACTCCAGCCTGAGCAAAGAGTGAGACCTCGACTCTAAAAAACAACAAAAAAATTCCTTTTCCATAATTCTTCCTAATTCATGGTTTTCTTGAAGGAAATGCTTTGTCTTTCCTGAGGGGTTTCTCCTCATAAGAAGAAACATCTGTTCACCGAGCCACAATCTATGCTGTGCTTTTTTACACACTCACCTCGACACTATCCTACAATGGCCATGGACGATTATCACACCCCATTCCTAGACAGGAAAACAGCAGGCCCAAGAGGTTTAAAGATAAGCTGCCCAAGGTCCCACAGCTGCAGCCATAATTCCATTCCAGGACTATATGACTGAGAAGTCCTTGCTGACTAGTCTATACTGTCTCTATTTGTTTCTCTGTCTCAATAACCTGTGAACTAGTAGACATTAATATTTAGGGCATTATATCCAACCACCTTTCTTTTAACTATTGGGAAAGAACTTTTAAAACAAAAGTTACAAAAGCATTATGATGATGTGTATTCTATTAACTAAGACTGGCTATCATTTCCATATGCTAAACTTTGCACTATTACATAATTTTCCTGCTTATGGAAATAATTTCAGTCTATTATAAAACTTCGAAAACACACTGAAAGGTATGAAGAGGAATTGTAATTGTTTAATCTAGCAATAAGTTCAATTAACATTAAGCAAATTCACAAATTTGTATGAATTTATATGATATGTACTTCAGATATTATCTTGTATAATTCTATTTCAGTTATATGGTATAATTAGACTTCATAATTTTAACTTTTAATAGCCCCAAATCCATCATTTGTGTTTCTATCATTTAATTGACCAGTCACTATTCCTAGATATGCAGGTTGCTTATAATTTCTGACTTCTGTAAAGAATGTGGCAATAAGCATCCTTGCAGAAGAATTTGCTGAGCCATAAAAAAACACTGCCAAATCATCCTCCCAAAAGACGACATATTATTTCCACTCCCACATGAAGGGTATGACCGTCTGTTTCCCTTTAGCCTAACAATGGCAATATTTTAACCCTTGCCAACTTGACAGGTAAAACAGAATTTTTTTTATATTTGGCATTTCTCTGATTTAGTGAGTTTGGGTATGATTCACATGCTTACTGTTTTTGTAATGTGATTTATCTGTTGTTAAAGTAGGCAAAAATTTCTTCAAGTGTTTTTTTCCCTTATTTGAAAGAGCTCAGTTCTTTGTATATTTGAGAAATTAATCTTTGTCTTACACACTGTAATTTCCTCCCATTCTTCTTTATTTCAAAATTGATGCACAGAATTTTTTTTTTTTTTAACAGAGTTTCACTCTGTTACCCTAGCTAGAGGGCAGTAAAACACTCTCGGTCACTGCAGCCTTGACCTGCTGCGCTCAGGCAACCCTTCCGCCTCAGCCTTCCAAGTAGCTGGAACTACAAGCACATGCCACCATGCCCAGCTAATTTTTTAAAAAATTATTTATTGTAGAAATGAAATCTCGCCAAGTTGCCCAGGCTGGTCTCGAACCTGCAGGTTTGGGTAATCCTCTCACCTCGGCCTCCCAAAGTGCTGGGATTATAGGCATGAGCCACTGCGTCTGACAGAAATTTTTAATGAAAAAAAAAATGTTTAAACCTAGTAAATATTAAGTCACAGAACTGAAGTCTAAAATAAGGACTTTTCATGGCCTGTAGGACCATGGTGAGGTCACAAATCTTACTTGAAACTTTCCATGTGTCAGACACTGCACCAACTGCTAAAGAAACAGAGATGAAGATTTTAGAGCCTCTCTGCTCAAGCTTCTCACAACCTAAGGAGAAAAACTATATGAAGCTATACATGTCATCTCTAAGTTGCTCAAGAAGTCTGAGCAAACTTTTCCTTTGCAGTTTGCTAAGGCATTAGACAAACTGACTTAAGAAGGCTCAATAAAACTTGAAATTTCTCTGCCCAAGTAGAGGCTGAAAGGCACTCCAATGGAAAATCTTCAGTGCTTGACTGTCTAAATCAATACTTAAGGCTATAAGATAAGGCTCACCCACCACCCACCCCCCAGGCTCTGTTCACTGGGAATTCTAACCATGACCCTCAGGGAAGTGGCCCTCATCCCCTAACTGGGCGGACAGAGTGGCCCAGAGCAGCCTATCTTCTGTGGTCTAAAGTCTGCCCTGCGGGCCAGTTTCATTCAGCTCTGCTCCAACCAAAATGGCAGGGCTTAGTTGTCCACATTTCCTCCCAGGACTTGGAAACAGAAATAGAGAGAGAATTGGTGATTTAGAAGAAGGGACTACGGTAGAAAGAATCACAAAGAGACCAAAGGGAACCATATGAATGGCAAAAGCTAGAGTCAAGAATAAAGAACTTCCTGCTTCTGGGGGAGATAACTTACACTGGGCATTTTAAGCACCCTTCTTTTCCCAAACTCTGTACCTGTCAATGAGTCCCTGGGAGCCCAGCAAGGCCCTTCCTCAGCCCTCCAGGACCTGGAGTAACCTAAGCAATTCCGTCCCTCTAACTAAAGAGCCTAATGGATCAAACAACCAAGCTGGGCAGCCCAGGCTCTCCAGAACTGGCTTATCGGATGTCATCCTGCCTTCCCAGCCACGGCTAATTCCAGAACAGGAAATCTCTGCTCCAACCTTTTGCCCAAATACTTTGTCCCTTCTGAATGCTAATCTTTTCCTTGTGTTCCTCCCCCTCCTCCCTCTCAGATTATAGAAATCCTATTCATCCCAAGGCAACTTCCCAGTGCCACTCTTCCATTCATTTAGTCTCTGACCTCTGTGGCAAGATGTTTGCTTTTACCCTGCCCTCCGGGCACAGAGCCATCCAGCACCATACACTCAGGAGAGCAGGGCCAGAACACACAGTCCCCATGTGTGACCTCTGACTCTCTTTACAGCTCCTTGGTCAACCCAAGGAAGAACTACAGGGCCAAACACACCACCAGCTTCTCCAAATCCCTTTTCACACATTCCCACAGTTGATCAACATGTATGACATGTATTGATGGCCTGCTTCTGAGGTTGTTACTAAGGTAATGAAAGGGCCATGTCTTACTGCAGACTTTGCCATGGGAGCTGGTCGGTGAGCAAACCAACAAGGATCGCCAGTGTGGGAGGTCAGAGAGGGGAGAGGTGCTCCAGGAGCACTGAGAGGGGGCACAACCAGCAACTGTGGGTGTGCAGAGCCATAGGGGGAGGGTAGTGCACCTCGGACACAACTTCTGGAGGTGAGGGCACAACCAAGTGTCCCAAAGGATGCGTTGGTCAGTCACACAAGGAAGAGCAAGGGCACTCAAGCAGGAGACAGTGTGTTCAGAGGCACATAAATGAGGCAGAGACTCACAAGGAGCTGGCTGTACCTCAAGGGTTGGAGTCCTGTTGGAGAGGGGGAGAAAGGGTAAGGAACCACCAATAGGAGCCAGATACTTGCTGGTGAATGTCCAGGCAAAAGGATGCATCAAGCAAAGAGTACAGTTCAGGAAATATGAGAAATGTCACAAGGAATCTGTCCTCTCTCTCCAACAGGTGAAAAGCTTTTCAAAGTGATAACACTGTTACCCATTCTATTTAGCACAACTCACAGATACATTTGGTAAATCCTATTGTTTCACATTGCTTCATTAAAGGAAGTATAAGGGGGGAAAGAGCAACTTTCTAGTCTTTCCATTATATTCCATCTAATGAGATTTTTTCCAAAGTTTAGCAAATAATTAAAACACCCAAAGTCAGTGCTAACCACTGAAGGAAGCAGCAACAGTGACATGGATAGTTTTGTCATGCCTATAAAGACATGACCCAAAACCCAGCAAGGACAACATGCAAGAGAGAGAGAGCAATCTTCCAGGAAGTAGAAGAAGCAAGAGCATTTTATTAAAGCATATGTTAATTATGGCACACTTATTACTATGCAAATATGCAGTAATGCCAAGAAAGTTTCCAACTGGTAAACTACAAGGTCTTTAAAAAAAAAGAGATGCTGGGCACAGTGGCTCATGCCTATAATCCTAGCACTTTGGGAGGCTGAGGCAGGAGGATTGCCTGAATCCACAGGTTCGAGACCAGCTCAGGCAACATGGCGAGAGCTCATCTCCGTAAGAAGTCAAAAAATTAGCTGGGTGTGGTGGCATATGCCTGTAGTTCCAGCTACTCTTGGAAGGCTGAGGTGGAAGGATCGCCTGAGCCCACCAGGATGAGGCTGCAGTGGCTGTAAGTGTGCTACTGCACTCCAGTCTGGATGACAGAGTGAGGCTCAGACTCAAAAAAAAAAAAAGAGAGAGAGAGAGAGAGAGAGAGAGAGAGAGAGATAAGTCCAGGTGCTATGGATCATGCCTATAAGCCCAGCACTTTGGGAGACCAAGGTGAGAGGATTACCTAAATCCATGGGTTCGAGACCAGCCTGGGCAACCTGGCGAGACCTCATCTCGACAATAAATCAAGAAAAAATAGTAGTTCCAGCTACTTGGAAGGCTGAGGTGCAAGGATTGCCTGAGTCCAGCAGGTCGAGGCTGTGAGCGTGCTACTGCACTCCAGCCTGGGTGACAGAGTGAGACTCCGACTCAAAAAAACAACAACAACAAAAAAAGAGAGAGATAAAACTTTCCAACAGGGCCTGGTGTGGTGGCTCATGCCTATAATACCAGCACTTTGGGATGCTGAGGTGAGAGGACTGCTTGAGCCCATGGGTTTGAGACCAGCCTGGGCAACATGGCGAGACCTTCTTTTTACAATAAATCAAGAAAAACTAGCTGGGCATGGTGGCATGTGCCTGTAGTTCCAGCTACTTGGAAGGCTGAGGCGGAAGGATGGCCTGAGCCCAGTAGGTCAAGGCTGCGGTGTCCAAGAGGGTGCCACTGCAGTCTAGCCTGGGCGACAGAGTGAGACTACAACTCAAGAGAGGAAAAAAAACCTCTTTAAAGCTACATATTCTAAATGTCATATTCATTTTCCTGGGATTTCCTTTTAGGGCTGCCAAGGAATACACTTTTAAACTTGCATATTTAAAGAAAAATGCTCAAGGCTGTTTAGCCCTTTGGTCCTAACAGCCTTAGTATAATCTGTTCAGCTTAAATACATTCTGCTACACGGATTCCCACAGTATTTCTTAGATGTAATGGTCTTTTCATGTTTGAAAGCCAGAGCAGGAATAAAGCAGTATTCAGTTGAAACATTTTAAAAGGAACCTATAATATATACAGTGCCTTGTTGGCTGTTATAACAACAAAATGCCCTTTTTCTTACAGCCACTATTACACTTGAGGCCACATTTTAGCTAGGCTGCCTCATCACTGAAGTGGGACCTCAGGGTTGATGTGGCTATTGTTGAATCTTTCAAATCTTTCATTCCCTCCACATCTACCTTACCGCTTACAGTACTAATGTTCTCTGAAAGCACTCCAAACACAGGACGTTTTATTTTTAGATTTAAATCACTACTTGATAAATGCCTTAAGGTAGCTCAGAGATGGATAAGAAAACAACTGAAAACTGGCATTCCAGGGTGATGGCAGCTTATTAATCAAGAATTAAAGCCAGATACGAAGTTATCTTTCTCCCCTTATTACTAGCAATCCCACACTGGGAAAATTCCAGAGAATACTGCATACTATGTCAGGTATGCAAATTCTTAGAGTAGACAGAATTGTCTAAATGAATCATCCTCAATCTTATTACACACTAAAAAGGAGAAAGTTTTTCCCTGTGAAGTTTGTAACACAAAACCTGTCTTCCTCCTGGGAAGTCTGCAAGAATGAGACTACTATGAGGCAATTTATATGTCAATGAAAAACACTGCTTAGGGTCAATTGTTGTTTCGCACAAGCACACTCAAGTCTGAGGCAAACATTAGAAATAGCGCAGTGGACTGCCAGGGCTCTGTCATACAGCATGGCAGGAGCTGGGGCAGTTCCTCACAGAGTGGCCCAGCTTGCAGGTGGGAGTAAAGTGCGCAGAGTACATCTGTGTAGCATGCACATGCAGTGTGTGTGTGTGTGTGTGTGTGTGTGTGTGTGTGTGTGTGTGTGTGTGTGTGTGTGTGTGTGTGTATAACAGTGGGGGGTGGCAAGGGAAATGACAACTAGGAGTCAGAAATAATCCTCATGAAAACAAGAGCTTAATTCAGATTTTATCAAGAGACACTACTTTTTAAAAAAGTGTATATGAGCCGGGCTCAGTGGCTCAGCCTGCAATCCCGCAGTTTGGGAGGCTGAGGTGAGTGGATTGCCCGAGTCCATGGGTTCGAGACCCACCTGGGCAACTTGGCAAGACCTCATCTCAACAATAAATTAAAAAAAAAATTAGCTGGGCATGGTAGCGCACGCCTGTAGTTCCAGCTACTTGGAAGGCTGAGCGGAAGGATCACCAGAGCCCAGCAGGTCGAGGCTGCGGTGGCCGGGAGCAGCCACTGCACTCCGGTCTGGGCGAGAGTGAGACTCCAATTCAAAAAAAAAAGTGTATATGGAGGAAGGACATCTTAATGGACAGAAGGTATTTTCTGACAAAAAGTTACATCTTGGCCTGAGAAGTGACAGAAAACAAAGGAGTCAGGTCCAAAAAACAAAACTACACAGTCTAGCCAGGAGACCAGCGGCAGGAGCCGCTCCTGCAAGGACTGTGTGCTGTCCTGTGGGGCCAGCCTAGCAAGTGGTCTCCAGCAGGGTTCATCCACAAGTCAAACTGGTCACCTGGGGTTTCCTGCAACCCTGTCACTAAGAGGCACAGAGGCAGGGCAGCGAGGCCCATGTCAGGCCTTTAGGGCACAGCAGGAGAACAGGGAACTGGGAGCCTGGCCTCACATCTGGGGTCGCCCTTTTCCGGTCGTGTGACCTTGAATGGTTACTGAATCTCTTGTTGCTGACTTCCTCCTGAAGGGAGGCACAATGCCTACGGCATAGAACTGCTTGGAGACTGCATGTGACAAGGGATATGAAAACTTAGCTGGGCGCTTGGACTTCAAGGTATGACGTTTATGAGTTCCCACTGCCCTTCCCAAACCCACACACCCAGAAAATCTGAAAGCAGAGACTTTTGCCTGTTTTAGAAGGCAACAGATGGCTAACCTTACTAATATAAGCTGGTGGATTAGTCTGGCAATTATAGGGAAAGGGCAAACCTCTTTCCTTGAAGCAACATGTACCTTGGACCTTCACACCTCCCTTACTGAAGCAAAACCTCATATCAAGCTCTTCAAAGAAATGACTTTTCTACAAACAGGATGACTCCAAAAAGATAGATGACCCAACCTCAGTTTCTCTGCTCCTTCACCAAACCAAGATGTTTTCAGACCAGAAGCATTTTATTCTAGAAAGTTGATCTTGTAGCTTATTGTTATTCAGAGGCACAAAATCTTTCACAGGGCACTCAATAAGTTACAACCTACACTGCTACCATAGATCAATCTTAAAAGATAGGTATTCCTTATAAACTGATAACCTCCACTTAAAAACCAATCAATACTTTTTGTTTAAAAAATAATATTTAATCTACAAAAGAAAAAGGAGTTGACCTTAGCTGTGATTAATAGACATGAGACAAGTGTACGGATACTTTCATGATGAGTAAACTCACTGAGGAGAATTTCTCCTTCTTTTCACCTTACATTTATAATAATTTAAATGGGGATTAGGAACTGACAACCATTAGCCACCAAGTCCCTGAGGAAACTGTGTGCTCACTGCTAAAACAGTTTTTTATATCCATTATTATATCCACTGCTCACAGCAGTCCTATGACTTAGGTGTTATTCCTGAGGAAAACCAAGGGTGAGGGATTCAATGGACATTCAAGGTCACATGAACGGCAAAACGTGACCACCAGTTGTGAGATCAGACTTTTACCTCCTTGCAACTCCACTGAGCCCTAAACTCCTTTTCAGCCTGAGCCTGATATAGCTTCCTCCCCATTCAGAGTCAAGGCTTCCCAATATGGTTCCACCATTTTGAATTTTGAAAAGCACTGGATGCACTCCACCTGTCTGAGCATTCAACCACGTTTTCTTTTTCTTTTTTTTTTTTTTTTTTGAGTTGGAGTCTCACTCTGTCACCCAGACTGGAGTGCAGTGGCCGCTCCCGGCCACCGCAGCCTCGACCTGCTGGGCTCCGGCGATCCTTCTGCCTCAGCTTTCCAAGTAGCTGGAACTACTGGCGCACACTACCACGCCCAGCTAATTTCAACCACATTTTCCAGCCCACTGCTTCGGTACAGGTTTGTTCTGGAGGGGAGCTGTAACTAAGACAGAGTAGAGAACAGATGCAGTGTCTAGCCAATGTGCTTCTACTCCATGATGAAAAAGACCTCGCACCCATTCTCTAACCTCTCCACTGCATAGAAAGTGCATACATGAGCTCTGATCCTTACAGAGGGCTGCAGATGGAGGAGGGGAGCTGCCACACGATGAAGGGCTGGAAGGGCTAGACCCCAATATTATCTTTCCAATATCCTCAAATTCAGATTTTCACACAAATAAAAATCACAGTGTACAAATAAAAGTCATTTCAGTAAGTACTAAAAAGCTAAGTGTTTTTCTTACGGTGCTCCTAACCACATCACCCCACTCAAATTGACAATATTAAATACTAGTAAACACATGCCAATCACACCATATAAAAACAGATTATATCTAAGGTGCTTAAAACAGTGTTTGTATAGAGCAAGTATTCAGTTATGATAAATGCTGGCGACTAAATAAAAAATGCAACATCTTATATTCTCCATTTTTTTTTTTTTTTTTGAGTTGGAGTCTCCTTCTGTCACCCAGACTGGAGTGCAGTGGCCGCTCCCATCTACTACAGCCTCGACCTGTTGGGCTCTGGCGATCCTTCCGGCTCAGCCTTCCAAGTAGCTGGAACTACAGCAATTCTCCATTTTAAACGACGGTCAACCTCATAGGTGAGGAAATACATTTTGGATAGGGATAAAAAAAGAAAACCAAACTGATAGAAGAACTCAGATATCTCTCATACCCAAGCTTGCAATGGTGACTCCTGTGGCAAAATGACTTTAGAAAGATTTAAGTTCAGTCATCTTTTTCATGATATTCATATATACAATCGGCTTCTTCTAAATGGGTGTTGTCACTTTTAAGAGTCTGGTAACATCCATCCTATGAAAGGAATGCTTGTTTTGGGGGAAAAAAAAGTCACTAAATTGTAATACTCCTCTGTGTTGCCAAAACCAATAACACATCAAAATTCTACACAATTGGCAAAATAATTTATGTTTGTTTGGGAAATTTCCATCTAGACAGCTGACAGGCCTTCTACCTACCCAAACTCAAACAGAAGCATCTAACATGTTGACAATTGTGTCACAAGCTCTGAAATTAATGAAATTTATATTTTAAGAAAGAAAATAAGTTTATTTCAACATAGGGCAGCATATTAATATAAGCCTGACATATAACATTATAAGTTAATCCATGGTAAAATCATATGGAGGTAGGAGGAATTAAAACTCAGCAGAATTTTAAATCCATGTTTATAGACTGAAGCAAAATCTGATAATAATGATGTATAGGACAAATATGCTGTAACCAAATGAGATTTATTTTATGTTATGAGATGGCTAAAGAAGTCCACGATAAGCTATTCCAGCTATAAACCTTTTGTATTTTTGGTCCTAGGCAACTTTTTTATGAAGGCTCAGCTGAATATCTTTGTACGGAAGCAAATTCTACCTCTACATATAACTGAAATCTCCTGTTTAGGAACAGCTCAGTTTCACCAAAGTTACCATAGCAACTCTTGTTAATTGGGCCTTGGCTGGATTTTTAAGGAGAGAAGAAGGTGAATCTAAACACAAAGGACCAAGTTTTCACAAAATTAAAATGAGAAAAAGAGTATGTGCTGGAGGAGTCATTGACAACCTTCCTGCAAGGCTGGGAGAAAATCAAAATTAAGACTCAAGGTGAAAATGTACTTTAAATATGTCAAATATATAAAATGCAATTGAAGAAGACCACCCCTCCTTGCATCCAGAAGCCACAGAAAACAGGACAGGCCTGAAGTGCACATATGCCATCTCACGGGAGCCATACCTGGGATTGCAGGATGAGCGCTAGGCCAAGAAGGACACCAGAGGATCTGCTCACGGTCCAAATAGCAGCCCTGGTACCCCTGCTCATGATCCAAGTAGCAGCTCTGGCACCCAGTGTTAGCCATTCTCCTATGGCCACAGGGACACTCCTCATGTATGGCTTGTACCACATGAAGAGCTGATGTCTACAAAAACTCTAAACACGAGGATACTACGACCCACTTAGGACCTTAAGAACTAACCCATGCAAATGCAAATACTAGGTGGTTTTCACTATAACCAAGAAAAACTCTAAGATTTGTTTACTCAAGATTGCAATTAAAATACAACGAAAGAAAAATCTCACTACATTCAGCAAATCAAAACCTACCACTTAAGCAAAAGCATTTTGAAGCCATTATAGATAGTATTTTGCCATATGTGGGGTGTGTGTGTGTGTGTGTGTGTGTGTGTGTGTGTGTGTGTGTGTGTGTTTAACAAATCTTTAGATGCCATAGGACTCAAGTAATCCACAAAAAGATACTTATCCAGGTAGCATCATCATAAGGAGAACTAGGTTCTGGCCCGGGCTCTGGAAATTGCCTTTGCTCTCATCCCTCTTTGCCCACTGGCTCCCTATTTTGAGGTGTTAGAAGGAAAGCCAATGAAAATCATCCTGAAAAATGAGGCTCACATCTGTAATCCTGGCGCTTTGGGAGGCTGAAGGAGGATCGCTCAAGGCCAGGAGATTGATTGAGATCAGCTTGGGCAACAAAATGCTACTCTGTCTCTACACAAAGTAAAAAACAAAAAATTAGCCAGGTGTAGTGGTTCACGCTTATCGTCTCAGCTACTCAGAGGTTGTGGTAGGGAGACTGCTTAAGACCAGGAGTTCAAGGCTGCAGTGAGCTATGATCACACCAGTGCACTCCAGCCTGGTGACAGAGTGAGACCCTTTCTCAAAATAATAATAATAATTTTTTTTAAAAGAAAAATGCTTAAGTTTGATGTACTTAGTGACTTTAAAGGGTAGAGTAGAAGAGATCTCCTTCCATATTCTGGTGCTTAAAACAAGTTGGGGAACACCCCACTAAAGAGGACTGGGCACAGTGTCTGAAACTGGGAAGAAGAACAGGCAGAGACCAGTCAGCATTCAGACTCCTCTCCCCACCTGAAGGGCTGCCTGTCTCAACCTGCAGCCCCCAACTGTAATGGCAGCTGGGCTAGATTATTCCTGTAACCCTGAGAAGGTGCTGGCACCTGGCTGAAGCCACCTTCCGCATAAGCCTTTACAGCACACAAAATTACATGCTCTGTTGAGTTCTTTGAAGTTTCAGTTCGCTCTTTCTTTGGGCTTAGCTTAATGTGGGATTTAAAACAAGACTCATCCAAAGAAATGTCTAGGGCCCAAGCTAGAAGTTATTTTAACCACCACACCTTTGCCGTGAACCAGCTAGAAATCAGATATCCTGCAAGTGACAGGAGAAAACAGTATGAGCAATAATGTAATCTCTGCCCTCAAAAAACATGCACTCCTGACACCCCAAAGTCAGGAAGGTGTATCCCCCACCCCTACCACAGCCTCTAGATACTCTAGTAAAGTAACCACAACACTCAATTCTGAAAGTTTTCTCAGGAGGATGGAAAAGTTATTATTCCCGTGACCTTGCCTACCCTGTGGCTCTTTGGCGGGGGGGTGGGGGGGGTGGGGGGGTTGAGGACTTCTGACTGACTAATGAGCTGTTTGGAGTTCTCTCTCCCCACCCCAGTTCTACTTACTGGTGTGGGGTGGGGGTGAAGAGAAGAGGCAGCAAGACAAGCATAAAGGGACACAACTCTAAGACTAGCGCTTAGCAAGAGCAGGCACACACACAGTTCAGCCCAGGGGAAACTGAGGTGAGCCTAAATGAACTTTACTTCGAAAATGTGTCATCCTGTCACAGTGCTGTGGGTGGCCAGGGGAAAACTGTTGTCCTTTTCTACATTTGACTTAAAGAAGCCCAGTTGATGTGCTGCCAAGTCACCTGTAAGAGTCAGTGACTCCCAGCCCTGCCCAAGGTGGAAGGTCGGTGTCAATGCTTTTTAACCACCTTACTTTTCTTCCCAAAGGAGATAATGATCTTTCTAATAAGAATTATATTTAAAAGCTGAATTAGTTATGTCAGCACTGGTCCAAGTATGTCCTTGATGGATGCTTTACCTTGAAAAGATATAATTAACTACATGCGTGGATCTCCAGGTTTAAGAAGCGATTTCCTACCCTCCCAGTGCTATAACAGAGGGGCCTGTATCTGCTATTGAAAAGTATTATTTACAGAAGGAAGATTCCACTTCGAGGTTGTTCCAACATACTTATTCTTCCCTGCATAAACCTACTCCACCTCTATTTATGCTAGACAGGAAGCCAAAGTGCAAACAGCTCACTAAAAAGCAGCTGAAGGCGCACATTCTTGGACTCTAATTAAGGTGGGATGCCCGAATCACAGCTGTTCCAATGACTGAAAATGCTTTTTGAAATAAACAATAGTGTTTAAGAGGTATTTTGTCTCATGTTTCCACAATTCAGTTTACAACAACGTCATGCTGCCTTCTCAGACTGCTTTTCACATTCTACCACTGATGTAAGTGTGAAAGGTATTCCTGGACCCATTCACAAACAGGGACACTGAGGCCTGGAGACTGCTCTGCTCAAGGTCACACAGACACTCACAGATCCAGGATTAAGGAAAGAAGAAATTGACTATGGTTCATATATTGTTTAAGAACAAAATAAGCATGTTATCTCCACACCTTTCAGTCAAAGTCAACTCAAAACATTGAGCCTGATAATTTTATTTAGATAATGCTGCTCTGATAGCCAAAAGACTATATTTTCCATTGTTTCTGCAGCTTACACAATGAATAACTGAGCCTTGAATCTTCTGTGAATTAAATTTAGAAAACGTTTGCCTAGATAGAAAGGGAGCATCCTTCTTGGCCTTTATAACAACAAAGACTTTGTTTCTAGTCCTAAGTATTAAAATGTTGATACTGGGCCTCCCTCCTTCTTCTGTATGTTTGTATGACCCTCCTCCCAGTTCCTTTAGCACCATCCTTATAAAATTAGGTAGTGTGGACGTGTCTTAATTTAATTCCACTGAGTCTACGCAGAGTTGGCCAATCTTGTCACTGTCCATCATTAAATACTTTATTAAGAGAGAAGGACAAATGGATTTGCTGCCAACAGAGATGCCTGTTGATGGAGAGGTGATTTCTGATCACCACCTTGTCACATCCATGTTGGTAACTTAACTTCTGGGACCAAGCAAGAGACGCCAAGGCAGAGAATGAGGTGGCCGGTACTGCTATTTCTCCCCTTGGAGGTCTTGACACAAAGATGCTGTGCAGTTACCCACTCACCCTGGGGAAAAGGGAGGCAGGTGCATGCAGGACAGAAAAGCAGGCTTCCCATGCCACTTAGTGCTCTCATACGATTTCAGAGAGTTCTTCCTTTCTGTTCGAAATGGAAAAACTGGAAGAAAACTTGGAGAAAAAAATCAAGTCACCTCAGTGGTAAACTATCCATTTCTATTCTTGTAAAGATTTCCATTGCCTCCTAAATTCACAGCACAACTATCTCTGCAACCCTTCTCATCTTTGGTTGGCACAGTCAGAAATTCTTTAGGAGGCTCCTGTTCACCTATAAGATCAAGGGTATATATAGGACCTGTTCTCCCCAAGGTGGCAGCTCCTAGCCCCAAGTAGCCATCAAACACTTGATGTGTGGCTGGTCTTGAATTAAGACTTAATATGAAATAAAAGACAATAGCATATCTCTCTAACAGTTTTGTATATTGATTACATGTCAAAATGATATTTTAGATATACTGGATTAAATGAAATATATCAAAATTATTTTCATCTATTTCTACTTTTTTTTTTTTTGAGTTGGAGTCTCACTCTGTCGCCCAGACTGGAGTGCAGTGGCTGCTCCCGGCCACTGCAGCCTTGACCTGCTGGGCTCCGGCAATCCTTCAGCCTCAGCCTTCCAAGTGGCTGGAACTACAGGCATGCGCTACCAGGCCCAGCTAATTTTTTTTTTTTTTTAATCGTAGAGATGAGGTCTCACCAAGTTGCCCGGGAGGGTCTCAAATCTGCGGGCTCAGGCAATCCACTCACCTCAGCCTCCCAAAGGAGCAGGATTACAGGCTGAGCCACTGAGCCCGGCTATTTCTACCTTTTTAATGCAGCTAATAGAAAACTTAAAATCACACATATGGCTCATTTATATTTCTACACATAGGACAGTCCTGGTACTGACCACATCGTAAGTTCCTGTGGAGGGCTGCTGCTATGGTCTGAATGTGTCCCTAAAACTCACCAATTTGGAATTTCATTGCCAATGGAATTGTATTAAGAGGTGGGGGCCAGACATGGTGGCTCATGCCTGTAATACCAGCATTTTGGGAGGCTGAGGCGGGGGATCACTTGAGGTCAGGAGTTTCAGACCAGTCTGGGCAACACAGCAAAACCTTATCTCTGGAAAAAATTAGCTGGGTGTGGTGTTGTACACCTGTAGTCCCAACTACTTGGGAGGCTGAGGCAGGAGGAATGCTTGAATCCAGGAGGTCAAGGCTGCAGTGAGTCGTGATCATACCACTGCATTCCAGCGTAGGGAACAGAGTGAGACTCTGAGAAAGGAAGGGAGGGAGGGAGGGCAAGGAAAGGTGGAGGTGGGTCCTTCAGGAGGTGAGTAAGTGATGAGAGCAGGGCCCTCATAAATGGGCGTAGTGGCCTTATGAAAGGGCTGCAGGGAACTAGCGAGGGCCTTTGGGCCCTTCCTCCCATCCTTCCCCCCAAGTGAGTATACAGCACAAGGTGCCATCCTGGAAGCAGAGACTAGACTGTATGTGACACCAAACCTGGCGGCATCTTGATCTTAGACTTCCAGCCTGCCTAACTGTGAGAAATAAGTTTCTTTACACGTTACCCAGTCTCAGGTATTTTGTTACAGCAGCACAACAGACTAAGACAGCTGTGCACACGAGGATGCATAATAAATTATCTGGCATCCTCAGTCCAGGTGCACCCTGATTCTATTCACATGACAACTCGCTTCTTTCCCCAGGCAAAATCCCTAGGAACTACAGGGGGTATGGTAACGGTTGATACAATGCACTTGTATTTGGCAAGACAAGACATGCACAGAAGTAAGAACAGTCATCAGATGCTGCCTATGCATATAAGACATAACACAGGTTCATCCGCACGATATTCTATTATAAGTGACACAGGTTTTATATAGACAGTAAGTGCTGTGGGCTTTCAAAGGAGAAACCACCACTTTTTGGGTGACCAAGAAAAGATGAGCTTTGAGTTCATCTGTGAAGATCAAGTAGACTTTCAAGTGAGGAAAAAATGAGTGAGAGAGGAGAGAGAAAACTATTCGAGGGAGAGAGGATTAGTAAAAGCATGATGGCGAGAAAGGAACAGGTGCTTTGCTCCAGAGAAGAGGAACCCCTCTCCACCCAGGACTTCCAGCTTGGCTGGCACTATGCAGTTTATCAGGGGACATTTATCTGCTTCTCCCTGTCCAGTCTGACACTGATTCCAGACACACACAGACGCCTCACTGAGTGAAGTTCTAACCCAGAGAAGCTAGTCTCTGGCGACCCTCCCTGACCAGGCCCCACCTACATCTCAATCCCACCAAAAACAAAAAGTGACACAAATGTCCCTTTGATTCTTGTCCTCCACACTCACACCATGTGGCTCCCCCTATCTCCGTGACTGTACCTGACAACTTCTCTGTTGTTCTCTGCTCATGTATAGCCTGGAAGGCACATTGGGAACAAGAAAACAATACTCCTTCTACTCCTCCTTTTGTCTGTTTCCTAAAACCAACACACACGCAAGACTATACCACATAAATGAATTTATTTTATTGTCTGACTTAGTCACAGAACTTCTAAGCATCCTCATTCATCATTCAAGTTTGCTGAACCTTTGGTAATTCAACCTTGAATCTGCCTTGTTGGTATGTTTCAGAGTGCAGTCAGTTTCGAGGCAGAAAAGGCCTGTTTAAATCTATTTGTGCCAAACACATCATCAGGGTCGGGAGGTTCTATCTCCATAGAGGTCCTTTAAAATCCCTGTTCCATAATGCCATCAACATAGAGCAGTTTCTAGGCAGACGACCTCACTGAAATGGAAAGGTGAGGAATACCCAGTTCTATGCCATCCAAAACCACGAGATGTGTCACATGCCCCGCTGAATGCCAGTGAGTGATGGAGGGTACATGGAATGTGAGAACAGCCATTTCCACAATAAAACACCCACTGCCCAAGTAGTCAGCTGGTCTGTGTTCCCCCAGGGATTCATGCAACTCAGAAGGAAAATCCTCCATGATCAGCGAGATCCAATCAAAGGCCATCCAACAGAGAAGCTCAGCGTGCCTCACTAGGCCTCTCCAAGCCAAGCACCCTGGATGAGATGCCTGAGCCAGGACTTCCAAGATGGCTACAACATTCATTCAGGTGATTTTAAAACCCCCCTAGCACCTGCCAAGCCATGAGTACAAACAAAGAATATCTTCCTCAGGGAGCTCCCTGACTGCCAGGAGAAGACAATACATGGTGAAAGTTACCATACAATATCACGAGTGCAGTGGAAGCAGGACAAGGACCCCAGGAGAAATGGAGGGGAGAACCATCTACCACAGGGAGGGGCAGGAAGCCTTAAGAGGGTGAGGTGAGCATGGGCTGTGGGGCCAGGCTCAGGAGGACCCTTCTACCGTCTTGCAGGAAAAGGTCTGACCAGATATGACTGCTTGGTTGCTCCCTGATGATTCAAAAAGCCCCAAGTATGAACTAGACATAGAAAATTAAAGTTCTTCCTCCAAGAGATGCCCAGAGAACAGCAGTACAGTCAGTCATGTGGGGCTTCATGAGTGGGACACATTCTAAGAAATGCCTTGTTACATGATTTCGTCTTTGAGTGAACGTCATAGAGCTGTTCACACAGACCTGGATGGCATGACTCACTACACACCTAGGCTGTATGGTACAGCCTGTATAGCACATGGCTTACTGAAAACTGTATGCAACTGTGTCACAGTAGTAACTATCTGTGTATCTAAACACAGAAAAGGTACAGCAAAAATACAGTGTAAATGCTATGAAACGCTAACATCCATATAGGCCCTTTCCATGAATGGAGCCTGTGAGACTGGATTTTGCTCTGGGTGAGTCAGTGAGTGAGCAGGGAGTGAAAGTAAAGGTCTAGGACATTACTGTACACCACTGTAGACTTTATAAATGCTGCACATTTAGGTTACACTAAATTTATTTTAAAATTTTTTTATTTCTTCAATAATAAATTCATCTTGGCTTACAGTGAGTTTTTAATTTTTGTAACTTTTTGACTCTGGTTAGCTTTTTGACTTCTGTACAAAATATTTTCTTTCTTTATATACTTAATAAGTTTTTTTCTATTTACCATTATTATTATTTTTACTTTTAAAACTTTTCTGTTAAAAACTAAGACACAAACATACACTTTAGCCTAGGCCTACACAAGATCAGGACCATAAATATCACTAACTTCCACCTCCACATCTTGTCCCACTGGAAGGTCTCCAGGGGCAATAACATGCACAGAGCTGTCAGCTCCTATGATAGCAATGCCTTCTTCTGGAATGCCTCCTGAAGGACCTGAGGCCGCTCTACAGTTAACTTTTTTTTTTAGGTAAGTAGGCGCACACTCAAAAATAACAGCATAAAAGTATGGTATAGTAGCTGGGCTCGGTGGCTCAGCCTGTAGTCCCGGCGCCTTTGGGAGGCTGAGGTGAGTGGATTGCCTGAGCCTGCGGATTCGAGACCCGCCTGGGCAGCGAGACCTCATCTCTACAATAAATCAAAAAATCAGCTGGGTGTGGTAACACATGCTTGTAATTCCAGCTACTTGGAAGGCTGAGGTGGAAGGATCGCCGGAGCCCAGCAGGTCGAGGCTGCGGTGACCAGGAGCGGCCACTGCACTCCAGTCTGGGCGACAGAGTGAGACTCCAACTCAAAAAAAAAAAAAGTATGGCATAGTAAATACATAAAGCAGTAACATGGTTGTTTATTATTATTATCAAGTTTGTATACTATACATAACCGTGTGTGCTATGCTTTTATACAACGGCAGCACAGCAGGCTTGTTTACACCAGCATCACACAAACATATGAGTGATGCATTGCATTGTGATGTCACTAGGCGACAGACATTTTTCAGCCCTACTGTAATCTTATGGAACCACCATCATATATGCAGTCTGTTGTCGATCAAAATGTTATTATGTGGTGTATGACTGTATTACCAAAACAGGCTCAAGACAGTGTAAAACATATTATCCCAGCTGCAGGCTGTAATAGGTCATGAAATCAACACAATGGATCACTTCCTGCATTGTCTTAGAAAATGAATTAGAATAGAATAGTAATCATCAGAACATTGATACAGGAAAGACTACATGTACTTACTAAATCTCTAGTTAGATACACACCCACTTACACACATCATTACACAACTGAGATCATGACACAAAACTATTTTACTCTGGGCCACAAGGTTTTAAAGGCACTTGCTGAAAGTATATGTCACAGCTAATTAATTAGCAACTTATTAAGATCTCTAATGAGTCCCTGCCACAAGTGAATACCTCTCAACTGCTCCTGCAGTGGGTTTGGTCTCCTACTTAACTCTGGTAGAAGTGCTGACCCCAGCCCTCCTACAAAGTCGTCTGCCTCACTCAGTCCTACCAGCCAGTCTTCCTCATACACACCCGAAACCTACTAATTCCTTCCCATGTGCTTCTGGAATACGTGACCTAGTGTAATTCTCCTATATTACCAACTTAGTTCATACTTTCTGCATATACTTATCTTAGTGGAAATCTGGCTTTTCCTTCATAATACCACTTCTCATAAATCCACTTCAGGGTTTCCCCAAATCTCCTTGACTCTCAGACAAAGGAGGGAAGGTCATCACTGTCCTACTGAATTTTTCTCCCAGGCTACATGCTATTCCTATCACTCAGTTTTAGGATGTCATTCTTGCCTCTCACTCCTTGGATTTCCAGGAATGCCCTTTCTTGACACAGTCACTGTGTTCCTCCCAGGCTACCTCTGCTGAGTGACTTCAAGAAGTGGATGACCTTGGTAATACTCAGAGACTTCCTCCTCTAGTGAAGGTTGCACTTCCACCACGCTCCAACTATGCACAGACGTCACCACGCCTTGGATTTATCACTGCCCAGAAAAGCCCCACCTTAAAGATTAAGCCTTCCAAATCTCTGACTACAACACGCTATTTACCCACTTCACTACTTCCTTATCCTTACAGATCTTGCCCTTTATCTTCATCCTAGGTGGCTTCTTAACTTCGCCCCACACAACTTTACCAGGCTCAGTCAGATGAGACCTCAAAGCCACCAGCTTCAGAGACGCTCACATGAACACCTTGAGGTCTCTGTTCCCCTTGCAGGGGCCAAAGGAAAACTTCCCCTTTGCTTTCTGAAGGTTTGTTGAAAAATCAACTCAGGAAAGGCAGACTAATAGGAGAAAAGACATCCAAATGCTATTAATGGGTGCATGAAAGACTCACAGAGTGATTATCCACCCCTCAAGTGGTTCCGAAGCTTATATACTATCCCATCAAAACAGATTATTGGTGGGGGGGAGGCGATTCCGTTGAGGGGATTACCAGGGAGAATGTGTGGCTCAGGGAACAGAGATTAACCTGTACAGCACCCTGTGAAAGGGTCTCAGAGAGGGGAAGAAAAAACAACTATTCCTCCTGGTATCTCCGAATCTCATGCACATAAAGACTTTGGGATAGCCAGTGGAGGGGGAAGGTCAAGGCTTCTTCAGTTCAACATGTCAAGATGCCATATTCTGGGATGTCAGTTTCTGAGCTCAACACCAATGACCCTGTCAGAGACAACCTGTTGATTCCTAAGCACAGTTACTCCATTCTCTGATCTAGTTGGAGAAATTCACAGAAACAGAGACAAAAATTCACATGCTTATTGCTCCACAAAGAAAATGTATTAGCTGCTCTCAAATCAGGAAAAGTGGGGACCAAAGGGAGGCCCAAACTTTACCTGTGTGATGACCACTTGTATACCTAAACCTGAATTGTACCCCACATCTTTAAAAGGAAAAATAATAATAATTAAGAAAAAAAAGAAAATGTATACCTTTACTATTTTTTTAACTGATAGTTCATGCAGGGACCACTTAGGTGAAAGGAGAGAATGCAAAGGAGATATTTAAAATGAAGAATTTAAAGTCATTCTTGAATTTCCTGAGTTCACAGATACTGAACAACTTACCCTCGTCCATGTCTACTAAGTAACTTTTTGCCTTCGGAAGTGCTGTTCTTTGTGCCCATGTCCTCTCTTAAGTTTTATAACCCTCTAAATTACCACCTCCTCGGACACGTGAGAGGAGTGAGGCTGAGAGAAAGTGTCTCTAAGGTATGTACATTCTTTTCTCTCCTCATTCCGCATTTTCTTCATCTTTCTCATGAATTCTCTCTAGAATTCTAGAAGAATTAGGAAAACACCAGGGACCTCTTTGTTTTGAATTCCCTCCAATCTTCTCATTTACACCAGCTCTAAATACCACACTGTGGTGTTGTGGAATTGCCTATTGTGAATATTTAATATAAATGGAATTATTTAACAAAGTGGTCATTTGTGAAAAAAATATATAACTTCAGGTGTCTCTTCAAAACCACTCAGGCTTTCCATCTACCCCTGTCTGATGAGCTACTGCTTTTTCAAAGCTCCATCCTCTCCCTTCTCACTCAGCAGACAGCAACCCCGCATAGCCTTCTTCTCTCCCCTCTCATCCCATAGGAAGGGGTATCCTCTGTCCTGCTGATCCCAGCTGGGATGGGAAAGCCAGGAGCTGGGATGGTGTCAGCCACGGATGCTGATCTCTTCCCTTGTAAAAGTATAATTCTCAAGCTTCAGCGTGCATAAAAGTTTACCAGAATAATTTCTTTTGAACACCCCACTCCCCAGAGATGGATTTCCAGGGTCTGAAGTCACCCTCAGAAGCCTGCAATCATACCAGCCCCCATGTGATCCTGATGTAGGAATAACTGAACTTGGGAATCAGTGCTCTAAGTCACCCCTGCTAAATGCTATAGCTGCCCCAACTCTTGACAAGTGAAATACCAGAGACAGAAAAGGCTGTGTATTACAAATCATGGGATGGAGGGGGGATAAAAAGACTCAAGGGACATGAAGCCAAGCAAGACTGAATGGGGAGAGTTCAGAAATAACTAGAAATGTTACTTCCTGAATACCTACCTGTTCTAGAACCTAAACAGGTTCTAGTTTCTCAGCATGGCACAAACATACCAATGGCTAATTCCTCCACACTATGAGTTTAGCATTTAACTAAAAGCAAGTTTAAACTGAATCCACCAAATAAGACACACTTCATATTCATTTTTTAAAATTTTCATCTTTGAGCTTTCTACTATACTTTTTCTAATCAGCATGACTTAGAGAGATTCATGGGACTAAAGAGAATTGTCAAACAGGAGACCTTTATCCTAACCCCACATCTACATCTAACTCCACTCGTGGGTACACGAGTGGTGAACTTCTCTGAGTCTCAGTATCCCCAGTTATGAAATGGGGATTTGACTTTGCTAGAAGAAGATGAAGGGGTTCAGACTGAGAAGGCAAAGGAAGATCATCCTAGAAATGAACGACATGAAGAAATCATCCTGGAAATGCTCTCCCTCACAGGCTTCCCTTAGAGTAATGATACTGTTATATGACTTTTAAGCATCACAGACAGCATGAGGCAGCATCTGGTGGGGATATTAATAGAGAAAGGAAGAGATCTCAGTGGTGTTTGCTATTCATACTTTTTGATTTTTCAACAAGAAAACCAGGCATTCTTTGAAACCAGTCAGAACAGTGGCAGAACCAAAAAGACAATTGATGAATTGAATGTAAAATAAAGACTTAACCAGGAATAAAGATGCACCAATTTACTGGATAAGGAACGGAGGATTAGTCTATATCATAGGAGAGTACAGATTCCTATTACAACTTTAAAAAGAAAGCAAGAAAGAGCTAGAGCTAGAGGGAGAAGGAGGAACCAAGGGAGGAAGAAGAGGAGGTAAATACAAGATAAATGATTCCCAGAACAAACTACTCCTAGAAGTACCATCAAAACAAAATAGAAACAAACAAAAACAGAAAAGAAAAGAAAAAAGAAAGGAGAAGAGAACCAGAAACAGCCAATGGATAGCTCTATTGTACTAATTCCACCAAAACTTAAGTGAGAATTGATCAATAGCTAAAACAGGGCTAGCTCATATAGAACCTAAAACAAAACCACATTTTGAACTTACAACAGATATGATCAAACCATAATAAGAAATAAACAAGTGGGATGGTATGCTATGATTTTTAAACACACAGACTTTGAAGTCAGGCAGAGCTCACTTGTAATACTGCTTCTGTTGTTTGTTGGCTATGACATCGAACAAATTACTTAAGTTGTTCCAGGACTTGGTTTCTCTATCTATAAAGCAGGGATAACATTCCTTCCTCCAGGGTGGTTGTGAAAATTGAGACCACGTGAGTTGAGTGCTTAGGACACCATGCCTGGTGAGTAGACACTCTTGAGATAGCTCTTGTTAATAAAGAACATTTGAGACCATAGAAAATTCCAAAACGTCCCCCAGGTTTCCAACTTCACAGAGCCTGAGAAACAAATATAAACTTTAGGATCAAATATGAGTTGCTCAACTTGTCTTTGGCTGGAGAGGATTCACATCAATTATCTATATTTTTAAATGCCCAGCATTCTGAAAAGTTATGCTTTCCTATGTTACAACATACCTGATTGGCATCTGTCCAACATATATCCAAGTCTAGACCATACAATATACGAAACTGAAAACAAAACCTCTCCCAACTATATGTCCCAAGCTCAGGCTTGACTACTAGAGACCACAAGATGTGTCCCACTCAGTCTGAAAAGCAATGCCTTTATCTGCCCCAAAGCATTTGAACACCCAGTGTCCTCTGTTGCCCATATCCAATCCCTGCTAGATCCTGCAGCTTCCTCCTTTTCATCCTCAACAACCGTCCCTTCCACTCCAGATTCACAGCACAATTCCTGGCCACCGCCAGCTGACCCTCAACACCAACACCTCCTCTAGGCTCTGGTTACAAGTACCGCCTGTTAGGGCTGGGTGGGATCACATCTTTTTGTGCCACGGAGACACTCCACTAAGACCTCTCACCCTCTGCCAAGTTACCCTGGATAAGCCCGTTCTTCGCACAGGTTATTTTCTTTCCCTACTCATGGGATGTGTCAGGCCTGGTCCAGTCCTCATTGGCACATGCTCCTGAGGCAAGTCGGTTGGAAAGTAAGCCCCAAACAAGTGTTCCTCTTTCCCAGAAGCCAGGTCTAAGAGGGTCCCTGCCCTCAACTCACGGCACCCCCTGCCCTACCGACTGTCACATGGAGCAACCCCCACTTCATCTTGCTCCCCTTGGCCAGTGAAGGTAAGGTCATTGCCAGGGAGAGAACAAAGGAGGCAGGGAGGTTCGCAGAGTGACCACAGGGGATGAAAGCTATTTAAGTTTTGAACATGCAATTAAAGGCCAGGCGTGATAACTCATGCCTGTAATCTCAGCACTTTGGGAGGCTGAGGTAGGAGGACTGCTTGAGGTCAGGAGCTCAAGGTTGTAGTGAGCCATGATAGTACCACTGCACTCTAGCCTGAGCAAAAGATAAGACCCTGTCTCTATATTTATTTATTTATTTTTGAGTTGGAGTCTCACTCTGTTGCCCAGGCTAGAGTGCAGAGGCATGCTCATAGCCACCTCAGGCGCGACCTGCTGTTCTTGGGTGATCCTTCTACGTCAGTCTTCCAAGTAGCTGGAATTACATGTGCAAGCCACCAAGCCCAGCTAATTTTTTTTTGGGGGGGGGGATTTATTATAGAGATGAGGTCTCACCAAGTTGCCCAGGCTGGTCTCAAACCCCTTGTCTCAGGCAATTCACTCGTCTTGGTTTCCCAAACTGCTGGAATTACAGGCTTGAGCCACCACGTCCAGCCCTAAGACCTCATCTCTTTTTTTTTTTTTTGAGTTGGAGGTTCACTCTGATGCCCAGGTTGGAGTGCAGTGGCATGCTCATGGCCACCACAGCCTCGACTTGCTGGGCTCAGGCAATCCTTCCATCTCAGCCTTCCAAGTAGCTGGAACTACAGGCACATACCACCACGCCCGGCTAACTTTTTAATTTATTGTAGAGATGAGGTCTCACCAAGTTGCCCGGGCTGGCCTCAAACCTGTGGGCTCAGACAATCCCCTCACTTCAGCCTCCCAAAGTGCTGGGATTATAGGCGTGAATCACTGCACCCGGCCCAGACCCCATCTCTTAAAAAAAAAAAAAAGAAAGAAATGCAATGAAGAATTCCTTAAAATTGCATTGATATTTTATGTAGAGCAACAAGAGGTCTCCTAATGGGTTGACTACCAAGAAAGATATTCCATTTTTTTTTTTAATTCAAATTCTCACCTTGTTGCCCAGACTGGAGTACAGCAATACAATCACAGCCATCACACCCTCAACCTGCTGGGTTCAGGCAATCCTTCTGACTTAGCCTTCCAAGTAGCTGGGACTTCAGGCACGAATCACCATGCCTGACTAATTTTTTGATTTACTGTAAAGATGAAGTCTTGCCATGTTGCCCAGGCTGATCTTGAACTTCTGGGCTCAGGCAATTCTCTTGCCTTGGTCACCAAAGTGCCAGAATTATAGGCATGAGCCTGACCAGATTACCAAGAAAGATAATTCCCTGGAAATTCCAAGTTTTTATAAGCATTGCTTATGAGCACATCCATGGATCATGTCCTTAGGAATAAGGACAGTGAGGTCCAAGAGTATAGAGGAATTCAGGGGATTCTCTAAAGTGTTCCCTGGTCAGAAGATTTTTTTTTTAAGTCTTCACAAATATTCAGTGTTAAGCAAACCCACACTTATGGTTTTTACTTGCCTTTTGAATCTGATTCCCCAACTTACCACTAGACTAGGCCAGAGCTTGAGACTTGATTTAATCAACAAGGTGTCCTTTTGGTATCTGAGTTGGAAACACTGACACAAAAGGAATCACACCCATGTTTTGTTTTCTTTCCAGGGCACATACAAAACCGTCCCAGACTCACCAATGCAGAGAACAGCTTGGCTCACATAAAGTGCTCTTTGAAGATAATATTTCTAAACAAGCCCATCATCAAGGGAAGGCTTTTTTGCTTGTTTATTTTCAGAGGTAGGACAGAAAAGTAAGCCCAGCAAAAGATTTGTATGCATTTCTCTTTCCTTAAAAAAAGGAATATACTATTACAGGAACTATCCTTGGGAGACAAAATAGCAGCTCCATTCATAACTACTTGCTCAACCACAATCTGCAAACTCCCAACTTCATTCCTGGCCAAGATTCTCTCTCCTCTTCTTTGACATAATAGCTCCGGTTGGATTTAGTTCCTCAATTCAGCATTTTCCCAAAAAGAATTCTTCATCTTAAAATTTTGCATAGTTGTCCTAAAAAGCTAAAGAACTGAATTTCTTAAAATAGGCTCACTTTCATTATTTGAATATATTTTACACAGATTAATATAAACTCTCCTCAGCAGTACTGATTCTTTTGGGAAAGTCACCCCTTTAAACAGTGGGATTTCTGGCATCAAATACAACCTCTCAAAGTCCATAGGAGTAACAGACTTGTTGGCACAATCTCTTTTCAGCAAAATTCCCACAAGAAGCTATACAGTGAACTTTCAGGGCCTACCTGAAAAGATAACTTAAAAGTCTATTTAGTATTATTTTAAATGACAGAGTAATGAAAAGCTGAATCTAAAATAGCTCACAATTTAAAAAAAAAATCAAGGTAGTAGCCAAGCATGGTGGTATGTGCCCGTAGTTTCAGCTATTTGGAGGCTGAGGTAGGAGGACTGCTTGAGAACAAGACTCTGAATCCAGCCTGGACAACAAGGCAAGACCTCACTTAAAAATAGCACAACTGGCCGGGCTCGGTGGCTCAGCCTGTAATCCCGCGCCTTTGGGAGGCTGAGGTGAGTGGATTGCCTGAGCCCGCGGGTTCGA
This sequence comes from Carlito syrichta, assembly GCF_000164805.1. Classification (NCBI taxonomy): domain Eukaryota; kingdom Metazoa; phylum Chordata; class Mammalia; order Primates; family Tarsiidae; genus Carlito; species Carlito syrichta. The sequence goes on along the minus strand of NW_007233638.1, from coordinate 529,327 downwards.
GACCCGCCTGGACAGCAAGACCTCATCTCTACAATAAGTCAAAAAAAAAAAATCAGCCGGGTGTGGTAGTGCGCGCCTGTAATTCTGGCTACTCGGAAGGCTGAGGAGGAAGGATCGCCGGAGCCCAGCAGGCGAGGCTGCGGTGGCCGGGAGCGGCCACTGCACTCCAGTCTGGGCGACAGAGTGAGACTCCAACTCAAAAAAAAAAAAAAAATAGCACAATTGAGGCAGCAATAAGCTCAGTACCATGATCTTTCAGACCAGCAACCATCTAATTCCTGATTACTTTTTTGACAGTAACAAAAAGAATTCTCCCTCTCAAATACTCTTTATCGGTGGTCAATTTCAAAGGCTATGGACACACCCTGTGAAAGGCAAATTCCGAGGTGGCTCTAGTAATCCCTACTCCCTTGAATCCATATCCTGTGGAATCTTCTCCTCTTAAGCATGGCCTGGATGAGGTAACTCGATCCTAATGAATATAATACAGCAAAAATGATGGATGTTGCTGCTGAGAACTCAAAAAGACTCTGGTTTCCATTCTGCTCTCCCTCGACCACTCCAATGCAAGCCAGCTGCCATGTATGCACTGCTCTTGTCGGGGTCCACGTGGCACAGAACTGAGGGAAGGTGCTTGTCAACAGCAGCAAGGAACTGAGGCCCTCCGTCCGAGAGCCTATCAGAAACTGTATCTTGCAGACCCTGCTAAGTGGGCACGAAGGGGATATGCCCCATGTGAACCCTGAGGCAGTTTTGTGAGAGACTCACAACCAGAGGACCTACTTAAGCAATGCCAGATTCTGGACCCTCAAAAAACTCCATATATAAATGTTTTTGTTTTAAGCTACTAAATTTTAGAATAATTTGTTATGTAGTCACAGCTTACTAGTACATTTCCCACACATCCTCTGCCTCCCAACACAAGTATGATTAGTTCTCCATGATATCATCTTCAGCCTGTAGGGTGAAGAGCCACTTTATACAGCAGTTACTTCCTTTACTTGGTCCTAAAAATATGCCTTTTTAATTTTTCCTTTATTGACATTAATATTGGTTCTCTGAGACTTGGTTAACAAGCCTATATGTATAGACTTCATAATTTTATAAGGTTGAGCAATAATTTCAGTCTTAAGTCACTCTGATGCACAGGCAACTCCTTTTTCTCTTTATTCATTCATTCATTGAAAAATACTCTATACCCTTCTCTGAACATTTTCTAGTTCACTGTGACATCATGGCTTATTAAGTTGTCCAGAATTCCCAACTTCATAACCCATTGGGTCACAAATATATCAGGAAGGACTCATGTCATCTAACTGCAGTATAGAATTTTTCTTTTGAAAAAAAGATTAGATTTCACCTCTAGGCTGGCTGGCAGTCTAACCCAACCACTTAGAATCCTGTCTACCATGAATCATATCCTCCTTATTACCTCCAACAAAACAAAACATACAGAAATCAGAATATAATCAATTCTCATTTGTAACAAAAGATGCTAATCCAATGCTGGGCATTAAGTTATTAATTCAAATATACAACCAATATAATATCAAGAGACCTTCTAATAGGTGAATTTGACCTAGATGTGGATATCAATCTGAAGAAGGAATAGATCTGACTAGATAAAGAGGGAAAGGAAGAGGGAAACATCACCTGTAGAGGTCCTATGTCAGAGGGAATGTGGGAATGAAACGGGTCTGTGTGGTTGGAGCTCAGAGTAACAGAGCACCATGTGAAGCTGGAGAGGCTGAGAAAGCTGGACTGCACAGAGCTCATGAGGTCCTAAAGAAGTTTGGTCCTTACCCTGACAGACCAGAGTTTTGAAAAATATCCCTCTGACTGGAATACAGCTGAAGAATTACAGGGGGCTAAAGAGGGGAGAAACCACTAAAAGGCCACTATAATAGTCTAGCAAGAGATGCTGGCCCTTCAGTGGGTTGGTGGCGGTAGATTGAGAGGTGAACATATGAGAGATCTGGAAGGTTGATGGCTAGATCTGGGGAGATACACACACACACACACACAGTGAGGCTAACAGAGCAAAAATAACAACAAAAATCGTAGCGCTTGAGTAACAAGTTCTAACGAATGGTGAGCTTTCCCGAATACAGTGCTATTAGTGGCTTGACTTTCTTCTCCCAAAGCAACTTTCTAGCTTGTTTACCTGTGGAGGATACTCAACAAATATCTGTAAAACAAATATAGCATTTAGACACCTCGTATATCTTAAGAATATCTTCTGCATGCAATGTATCTGCCAAATACCAATTAAGCTTATTAATTGGTATTAATTGGTCCTTCACTGAGGACCAACTCCAAGGCAGTCTAAATAAAGAACATTTTTTAAATAACAGCTTTACTGAGATACAATTCACATGCCATATAAATCATCCTTCAAAAATATACAACTCAGTGGTTTTTAGTACACTCACAAAGTTGTACTAAACACAATCATTTTTAGAACATTTTTATTGACCCCAAAAGAAATCCCACACCCACTGGCAGTTACCAGCATTTCTCCTCTCCCCCAGTCCCTGGCAACCACTTGGTCTTTGTGGATTTGCCTATTCTGGACCTTTCATATTATATTATGTGGCCTATTGTGTCTGGCTTCTTTCACTCAATGTAATGTTTTCAAAGATCATCCATGTCGTAGTATGTACCAGTACTTCATTTTTCTTATAGTTAAATGATATTTCATCACATGAATATTCCACATTTTTATTACCCACTCATTTGGGCTGTTTTTATTTTTTGCGATTATAAATAATGCTTCTGTGAACACTTGCATACAAATTTTTGTATGGGCACAGATTTTCAATTTTCATGGATATATGCCTGGGAGCAGAATTGTTCGGTTATATGGTAACTCTGTGTTTAACTTTTTGAAGAGATGCCAGACTATTTCCTAAAGTAGCTGCACCATGTTACAATCTAACCAGCAATGTGTGAGAGTTCTTAATTCTACATCCTCACCAACATTTGTTATCTTTTTAATTATAGCTCTCCTAATGGGTGTGAAGTTTTGTTTTGTTTTGTTTTGAGTTGGAGTCTCACTCTGTCACTCAGGCTGGAGTGCAGTGGAACATTCATGGCCACTGCAGCCTCGACCTGCTGGGCTCAGGCAATCCTTCAGCCTTCCAAGTAGCTGAACTATGGGCACGTGCCACCATGCCCGGTTAATTTTTTATTTATTTATTGTAGAGACGAGGACTCACCATGTTACCCAGGCTGGTTTTGAACCCTGGACTCAGGCAATCCTCTCACCTTGGCCTCCCAAAGTGCTGGAATTACAGACGTGAGCCACTGCGCCTGGCACATTGTGGTTTTGATTTGTATTTCCCCTATGACCAATAGTGTTGGGCACCTTGTCACGTACTTATTGATCATCTGTGTATCTTCTTTGGAGAAATGTCCATTAAGAACTTTTGCCCATTTTGAATTAGAAGAGTTACTTATATATTCTTTGTCATATAAGAAATTTTTTTTCACTTTCTGGATGGTATCCCTTGAGTAAAAAAAAAAGTTTAATTTTTATGATGTCTAATTTATCTGTGTTTTTCATTTGTGTTTTGATGTAATCATTCAGAAACTAAGTTTACAAAGACTTACTCATATGTTTCTTTCTTTTTTTTTTTGAGCTGGAGTCTCACTCCTTCGCTCAGACTAGAGTGCAGTGGCTGCTCCCGGCCACTGCAGCCTCGACCTGCTGGGTTCCGGCGATCCTTCCACCTCAGCCTTCCAAGTAGCTGGAACTACAGGCGCGCGTTACCACACCCGGCTAATTTTTTTGATTTATTGTAGAGATGAGGTCTCGCCAAGTTGCCCAGGCGGGTCTCGAACCCACGAGTTCAAGCAATCCACTCACCTCGGCCTCCCAAAGCACGGGATTACAGGCTGAGCCACCAAGCCCGGCTCCTATGTTTTCTTTCAAGAGATTCACAGTTGTGGCTCTCACTTTAGGCTATTGATCCATTTTAAGGTTAGCTTTTGTATATGGTGTAAGGTAGGAATCTAACTTCATTTTTATGTATGTGAAGATCTAGTAGCCCTTTTGTTGAAAAAGCTGTTCCCCTTCCAATCCCAGTGAATTGCCTTAATTCTCCTGGTGAAAATAAACTGACCATAAATGTTAGGGTTTTTTTCTAGACTCTCAATTCTATTCCATGGATCTATACGTATAGCCTTATGCCAGTACTACGCTGTCTTGATGACTGCAGCTTTGTAAGTATGTTTTGAAATTGGGATATATAAGTCCTCCAACTTTGTTGTTTTTCAAGACTATTTTGGCTATTCTGTATCTCTTACATTTTCTTTTCCTTTCTTTTTAGTCACCCAGACTGGGGTGCAGTAGTACAATCATAGCCACCTGCCACTGCAGCTTTGACCTGCTGGGTTCAGGCAATCCTTTCGCCTTAGCCTTCCAAGTAGCTGGAACTACAGCGCAAGTCACCATGTCCAGCTAATTTTTTATTTATTGTAGAGACAAGGTCTTGCCATGTTACCCAGGCTGGTCTTGAACTCCTGGGCTCAGGTAATCCTCTAGCCTCTGCCTCCCAAAGGGCTGAGATTACGGGCATGAGCCATTATGCCCAACCACATTTTCATATAAATATTAGAATCAGCTTGTCAATTTCTGCATTTTTTTTCAGGCAACTGGGATTTTGTGAGGGACTGCATTGAATCTGTAGATTAATTTGGAGATCACTTCTTAAAATTTTGTTAATTTTAAAGATGTGGGGTACAATTCAGATTCACTGTTTTCTTAATACTGCCTTTCAATCCATGAACATGAGCTATCTTTCCATTTACTTAAGAGTTTTAAAATTTTCAACATTTTGTAGTTTTTGATGTTCAAATCTTACACTTCCTTTGTTAATTATATCCCTAATAATTTTATTATTTTTATGCTATTACAAATTTTTATTTATTTTAAATTATTTATTTACTGTAAATACCTTATTTATTGTAGATTAAATTTTTACACATTCCCCTGGTATCCTACAACTATGAGAAACTCATTAATAGTTGTTTTTTTAGAGGATATTTATGAATTTTCTGTAAACCAGATGATATCCCTTAGAAATAGTCTCACTCCTTCCTTTCTATTCTGGATTCCTTTTATTTATTTTTCTTATATAACTGCCCTGGCTAGAAGCACCAGTACAATGTTGAATAGAAGTGGTCAGAAAAACATCCTTCCTAATCTTCGGGGAAAAGCATCCATTCTTTCACCATTAAGTATGATGATAGTTGCTGAGTTTTCATAGATGTCCTTTATCAGGATGAAATTCCCTTCTATACCTAGTTTTTAAAATGTTTTTATATATCAAGAAAGGGGGTTGGAATTATCAAATGCTTCTCTTGCATCTCTTGGGATGATATGTGACTTTTGTTCTTTATTTCATTAATATGTTCCATTATATCAACTGATTTTCGGGTGTTAAACCAAGCTTGCATTCCTAGAGAAATCCCACTTGGTGGTCTATAATACATTTCATGTATTGCTAGATTGATTTGCTAGCATTTTGTTGAGAATTTTTACATTTGCATTCATCAGAGATATAGGTCTTAAGTTTTCATAAGATATGTTTGTCTGGTTTTGGTAGTAGAGTAACACAGAAAGAGTTGAAAAGTGTTCTCTCTTCTCACATTTTTTGGAAGAGTTTGTGGAGGACTACTATTAATTTTTCTTTAAACTTTTTGGCAGAATTCTACTGTGAAGTCATCTGGGCTTATGGGAAGTTTTTTTTAAATTACTAACTCAATCTTTTCACTGAAAAAAATCTTCTCAGACTTTTAAATATCTTTTGAGTCAGTTTTAATAGTTTGGGTCTTTCTAGGAATTTGTCCATTACCAATAGGTTGTTATTGGTATATAATTATATATGGGATTCCTTCATAACCCTTTTTATTTCTGTAATGTTGGTAGTGATGTCCCCTCTGAACAAAGAAAATTTTAAATGATCTGATATTACAGAATCTTGAAATTAATAAGATCAAAATTTAAAATATACCAGAACATTATAATTATAAATTTTTGAAAATTCTAAGTTATAGGCTATACGAACTAGATAACTTCCCATTCTCACCTCTGGAAAGAAAAAGGGGTGCAAAGACAGAACCAACAATTTTTTAATCAAAGTGCATCAGAGTCATTTCAACTGAAGTCAGAAACAAGAAACAGCTGCTAGATGAACATACCCATAGCAAGTGATACTGGTTAACAGAAACTCAAATTCTAAGCCAACTACACACACATGAACACACACAGGTGCACATTATAATAAACCCAATCCAACAAATTCCTAAGGTACTAATACAGTAAAAAAATCATGCAATAAACCCTCTCAAATAATCTTCTGAAGAGAGACCGAGTCACCCCTTCATATATTTTTTAAGTTCAAGACCATGAGTTTTCTGCTTACTACACTTCCTTAAATAATCCATGATCAACAGTCAGCTTCCTTGGAAGTGTTTATGTCTTAATAAAATATTCACAAATATATATTACATCTAATCTCCTCTTGTAATGAAATTTATGACAAGTCACCTTAAAGGAAAAACTGTATATTTTTATAGTCTATTATTTCAATGAAACTAATCTGAAAGAAGCTTTCTCCAAAGGACCCAGGGTGATTGTTATGCTGACTTTCTAAAACAAAATTCAACTACAGAACTTCAAAAATACTAAAGATGACAAGCTTTCAAGTTACATTTATACCACATCGATATATTGGGGAGAAAACTATACTTGTGTTATCACCATGTACCTGACTGGTGAGAATACTTTCATCACTTTAGCTGATTTTTATTTTAAAAAATGCTTAAAGTAATTAGGGCAGGTAATATCTTCATTATTCCATTTACAAAGGGGATAAAACTGAACTTCCCACAGGTTAAACAGTCTGTGCAAGGTCACACAGCTGACAAGTGCTGGATCTAGGACCAGGAAATTAGGTCAACCAACTTCCAATCACATTCCTTTTTCCTCTGCATGACATTCCCTCTCACTTATAAAAAAACAGGAGACAAACACTTAGAAAGCAAAGTATGTGTTAGTAAGAAAAGGAAGTTTCTGCTAACTATCCTTAAACTTTTTCATTGAAAGCATATTTCTTTTAAATGTCTATGAATCATTCTCCTTATCTAACCTGACTAAAAGCATATTTTTTACAATCTTAGACGGATATTGAATCATTAGTGTCCTGCAACCTAACTATAGACTTCACAGACATGTTAAAAAACTTTTAAGTATTAAAAAAATAAGAAACCCTTGAAAGCAATTTTGATGCCAAATTAGGCCACATGCCACTGAATGTTCTACAAAACACTGATTACAAACCCCACCATTCTAGCTCTGTAGATAGCTATTTATCAGTGATCAGAGATCATTAACACTAGTGACCATTTAACTAGTGTGCGTTTCTATATAGATAAGCAGACTGAAACATATCATCTGCCTAGGAAACAATCCTATTGCACAGTCACAGCACAAAGCATCGAAAGCATTAACAAAACATTCACCAGCAAAGGACAAAGTTCTCCTGATTCCTCTCATAAAGAAAGTATTTGCCCTTAGGACTCCTTATCTTCACTTTCTCCTGGGAGAACACAACCTATACTTAATCTAAAACATCTAAAAGAGTCAATGAGACTTTAGAGAAAACATATCCTAAGTGGTCACACGCCCAGGGGTTAAAGAGGAGATTGCTGCCATAAACCTATTCTCCAGCCTAGGGACCAATGGACTTCGGTCTCACATGCTGTTGTCCTGCTGGTATTGGTTATCATTGGGGTGGGGGTAGGTAAAAGACCTGGGGACAGGCTGGGGGAAGAGGAAGTTGATTTCAGTTCTTGTTGCTCCTCCACATCTAAACCAGTGACATACAGAATTTGAAATAACCTGCAATTTCTCTGGGAGGCTCTGAGGAAGGGAAAGAACAGTTGCCCAGCCACTGCCTTGTGACTTTGGCTGTGGCATCAACTTCTTCTCAATTCTGCCTGACCACCTGCACAAAACCAGGCTCTTTGCCCATCAGCCTGCTTCCCAAAAGACTGCAAATGAGTTATTAAAAATATACAGCATACAAACAGGTGAGTGTGTTGTGCACCCAGCTGTGACTGAAGAAAGGTGTCTGGAAGGGTCCTCCATAGCCCACGGGTCTCCTGGCATGAAAGGTGTGGCCAAACCTGAATCACTGAGTGAAGGCAAGAGTCACTTCCTGGCCATCCCCAACCCCGACAGTTCTTTAGAATTGCTGACCCATTCGGGTAACTTCAGGCCCTTATTCCAAAGCTTATCTCCAGGAGAAGGTGCACAAATAGACTAAACTTGTATCTTACCTTTTGGCTTCCTCTAGGTGGCACAGATACTCATAAGCAATGTTCTGCCGCCGCCTCTCATCCATCTCCTCGGCAGAGAGCCTTTCGTCATCCACAATGGCTAGAAAGAGAGGACAGCAACACATGACTCACAAGGGCAGTTTTCATCAACTGAACACCTGAGACAATCAACTAGAAAAAACTGAGATGCAGGTCAACACTGCACATCAGAGGCAGGGGTACTGAAACACCATACATAGTGAGAGATTTGCCTTTGGATTTTACAATATTATCTTATTTCTAATAAGAAAAGCAATACTGAAGTGTGGGTGGAAATTACTAATAGAATGAGAATAGCAATCAAATTTCGTGAATATGATGCCATAAGATTTCACCAGCGTCAGATCAATTAGGGCACGTTCTAATGGCGACAACTTTCCTGAACAAGGTTGTAGAACTAGTTCAGCAACTAAACTTGAAGGTAACATCCCCGTAGCATCCCAGAAATCCTGGGACACAACAAAGCTACAAGTACTTGCCTTTTACCAACCTTTGAGGGCATTAAGGCCTCTTATACAACCCAAAAGACAGATCAGTCCTATGAAAGGGATGCCAAAGTCCCTAAAATGTCTCCCTCACCTAATTCTTGGCCTTGCAAGGCTAACCCTTCTTGTCAACAGATAGCGGAAAGAAAAAAGCAGTGAAGACAGCAAGAGAGTCAAGTTTTCAAGTCTATGTTCTTTACTTCAACACAAGCCTAGTTTATAAACTAGGGTCACCACTCCAGCCCTGCTCTTCTGTGGAGAACACCACCTCATCATTTCCTGACAGCACTTCCTCTGCCCACAATCTCAACGGCTTCCAGGCGGCCACAGTAACTGTCACCTCAGCCAACTCTTCACTATTTACATGACAAGGCTGCTGCTTCCATGTTCCCTTATGGCTCCACTCCTTGATCAGGTGGACCTCATCTCAGATCAGCAATGCCAACAGGCATTAACAAAGACTGATATTTGTCAAAAGTATATTCTTTTTTTTAACAAACTCAATCTGATGCAAACTTTTTTTTTTTTTTTTTTTGAGTTGGAGTCTCACTATGTCGCCCAGGCTGGAGTGCAGTGGCACACTCACGGTCATTCCACCATAGACCTACTGGGCTCAGGCAATTCTGCCTCAGCCTTCCAAGTAGCCGATACTACAGGAGCATGCTGCCACGCCCAGCTAATTTTTTTTGTCTTACTGTAGAGAGATGAGGTCTCACCAAGTTGCCCAGGCTGTTCTCGATCCCATGAGTTCAGGCAATCCTCTCACCTCAACCTCCCAAAGTGCTGGGATTAAAGGCTTGAGTCACAGTGCCCAGCCTGATGTAAACTTCTAAAGAGAGCTCTTGCATTTCAGAAAAGCGCAGAGGCTCTCCAACAACCTTCCCCAGCACCCTGCTGCGAGAGCCTGGCCTTCAACACCTTTCCCCAGACTTTTGTCACAGGTCTAGTGGCCTACCCACCCGCCTCCACCCACACTCCCCACTGCCACCAGAAGCATCCTCCAAACACAGTCTTCCTGATGTTATTCCCCCTCTCTGGATCTTTGGGAGCTCCCCATCTCCCACAGAACAAACTTCTAGAACACTTTGCCTTTTCTCCCATCCATGAAGCATACACCTCTACCACCTCTTGCTGAGAGTCATGTTCCAGGATCACCCTATTCCCTCTGCTGTTGCAAGCTCCTGCTCCACACCTTGCCTCTGCCTAGAAAGTCATCTCCGGTCTTCTTTTATTTATTTATTTATCTTTGAGTCAGAGTCTCACTTTGTACCCAGGCTGGAGTGCAGTGGCACAATCATGGCTCACTGCAGCCTCAATCTCCTTATACTTGGGCAATCCTTCCATCTCAGCCTCCCCAGTAGCTGGAACTACAGTCATGTGCCATCACACTTGGCTAATTTTTTTGTTGTTGTTTATTGTTTTTGTAGAGACAAGTTCTATGTTGCCCAGGCTGGTCTCAAACTCCTGGACTCAAGCAATCCTCTTGCGTCTGCCTCCCAATGTGCTGGGATTACAGGTGTGAGTCATCACACCTGGCCATATTCTCACACCCTCTGTGTGTGACACCATTGACATTTTCTCAAACAAAATTCTGTGGATCCCTGAGTCTGCATCCATCCACACTCCTCTGCACTTCAATAGTTTACAGTTTTATTACATCACTCATCAGAAAAGGCCCCTGCTGTAAATTAGTCTGTTTTCCTCTCCAAACTGGGGAGTCCTTAGAGGAAGAGAGTCTGTTCTGATTTATTGTAACATCTACCTTGCCTTTGTCACAGCTCCTTGCACACAGATAGCACTCAACACGTGCTGAAGAATTACCTTAAATGAATCCTTACTAAGTGAGCCCATAATGAATAGACTCTGCAGTTATGATTTTCTTAACCTAGGCTTTCTTAAATGATACCTTCCACACCCACACACTAGCACCTAATCCTCCATCTCCATTGTACTGAATAGTTAATCCCCAGGACACCCATGATTTCCAATTTCTCATTTTCATTTCAGTTTAAAGACTGTTTCCCATTTCTGACATTTTCACTTTATAGTACCTTCAGAAACAACAAAACTTGAAATCAAAATAAAACTTCTGGCCAGGCACAGTGGCTCACACCTGCAACCCCAACAATTTGGGAGGTCAAGGTGAGAGGACTGCTTAAGGTCAGGAATTCAAGACCAGCCTGGGCAACATGGCAAGACCTCGTCTCCACAAAAAAAAAAAAAAAAAAATCATCTGGGCATGCATGGTGACACATACCTGTAGACTCAACTAGCTGGGAGGCTGAGATAGAAGGATCACCTGAGACCAGGAGGTCAAGGCTGTGGTGAGCTGTGATCGTGCCACTGCACTCCAGCCTGGACAACAGAGTGAGACCCTGACTCAAGGAATAAACAAACACATTTTTAAAAACTAATGAGAGCCCATATGCTTGTTCTACCAACCCCAACTTGTACAAGTATGGGCACTGGGTCACATTCAAAAGGCAGTGCTCTCCCGTCTTCCTTTTCTGCTGCTGTACCCTTCCAACCTCAATCAACCTCCGAGGAGGAAGCTGAAACCCCAACAGTGCCTGGTCCCTCAGTCTCTGCCTACAACTGCCTCCATAAACCAAGCAAGATTCCACCAGCCCAAGAGGGCTGATGATGGGCTCCCAAACTCCACTATCACCTTAACCAAATAAAACTGCTTACTTAATGTGTGAATTAAAACACATCCAAAAAGTTTTAAATTGCAACTGCAAGATACTGACCATAGCTATTGGGATTCTACCTATCTTCAAGGCTTGACCCAAGGGCTCCTCACTTCCCAAAGTGTTCCTGACTGTCTCAGTTCACAATATCCTCCCTCCTGGAACCTCCTATACTTCTGTGGTTAACAGTAAACTCCTAGAAGACCTATGTGTGTCCTCGTGGTATTCAGCACACTTCCCTGCACAGGCCACATACTCTGCAAAAATATTTGATGAACAAACAAAATCCCTTATCAGGAAAGGCTAATAAAAGGACTCCAATATATCTGTGCAGGGTAATTTATTGGCCTACTTACTTACTTACACACTGAATAAGAGTGTGATCACTAATGGAGCAAATAGAGTACCATTCCATGGACTTCACTCCACTGATGTTCAACTCATAGGCACTATGTGCCAGGCATGAATCAACGCACCAGAGATAGAGCAGGGAACAAAGACAAAAAGTGTTTGCCCTCAAGGGGCTTCCTTACACATCCCTTCCCTCCCTCCTGCCCTTCCACACACCTGGCCCAACACCCTTGCGACCAAACATGGTCAGCCTCCCCTTTTTCTTGATTTAGAGAACATCTTTCATGACCTATTGTCAAAGTGTAAGACAAGGTTAGGAGTTTGAGAGAGTCTAAAGAGCAAAAGATATTTCTGGGCCACACAGGTGGCCTGTAAATATTTCTACAATTACTCAATATTTACTAAGTAGTGACTTCTGTTAAGAACCACAGGTGTGGGTAGTAACCCTGCCATTTAAAGATCCATCAAGGAGCTAATAAAATAATTTACTTAAGTTGTGACTTTACTGCCCATAAGCACTTTTCCATATGTTATTGTGTGGTTCTCATAATCACCCTGAGAGATAGGCAATATCTCCTTCTTACAAATGAAGAAACCAAAGTCAAGGATGGGTTTGGGACTGCCCATGGCTGTTTGCTGGGTTTGGTGGCAGAGCTAGGGTTAGAACTAAGGTCTTTCAGCATCACAGCCCTTATTCTTTGCCCAGTGTCTCCTGCTGCTAAATCTAAATGATCCCAAGAAGGTACCTGTCACTGCCAAACCCAAGAAGCAAGATCATTTAAGTGGCTTCAAAATTCCTTTTATCTTACAGAAACTTGATTAACTGTGATCTCTAAAGTTCTTTATTTGCTGCCTTGAACCTTAAGAAACATGAGGACATTGTGAAAAATACAGCTTTCTGATGGATTAGCAACTCACAAAATGCCATTTGTAGTGTCAGCTGACACTGGCTACAAATGATATGTTTAAAGCAATTACACTGTATAAAAATCACATGATAGGGCTTACTCAGAGATTTGAGCAGAATCAAAGTGAGTTGGTAGAGAAGGCTTTGAAATAGAAGTGTAAGTTACAGATGGAAGGAAACTTTGGGAGCCCATTTTCCAAAGAATACCTACAAAAGGCAATACAAAATACAATCCCACTGCACTCCAGTCTGGGCTACAAAGTGAGACCCTGAGTCTGCCCAAATCCCCCCAAAATTCATTCAACAAATATTTGAGTGGCTGCTTGGTGCCAGTCCGTTCTAGGGCTGGACACAGTGATAAGTGTGACTCACAAGGTCTCTTGTGAATTTTTTATTGTAAACAACTGAAAGTTTTCCATAACTACAAAAATAGCCCAAGATCTACTTCACTCAGTAAGAGTTGACATGGTGACTGCTTAACTTGCCCTACTCTCTACCTGCTCCATACCACAGAGATACCAAAGCCATTGTATTCTTTGTTTTAAAATTCATTCAACAGGCTGGGTGTGGAGGCTCACACCTGTAATCCCAGCACTTTGGGAGTCCGAGGTGGGAGAACTGCTTGAGCCCAGGAGTTTGAAACCGGCCTAGGCAACGTAGCAAGACCTTGTCTCTACAAAAAAGTCAGAAAAATAAGCTGGGCATGCATGGTGGCACACACTAGTAGATCCAGCTACTCAGGAGCTAAGGTGGAAGGATTGTCTGAGCCCAGGACGTCGAGGCTGCAGTGAGCCGTTATCATGCCACTGTACTCCAGTCTGGGTTACAAAGTGAGACCCTGAATGCCCCTGCTCTCCCCAAAAATTCATTCAACAAATATTTGAGTGGCTGCTTGGTGCCAGTCTGTTCTAGGACTGGACATAAATCGTAAGTGTGACTCACAAGGTTTCTCATTAATTTTTTATTGTAATTAAACAATTGAAAGTTTTGCATAATTGACAAGATGCTTAGATTTGGGAGATATGCTGGTATGCAAGAGTCACCAAAACCAGGACTGGGAAGTTGTTTTATAAAACGGTATCATTTAGGGTGTATCTCTAAAGAAAAGCAGAAGACTAGAAATATGACAGGAATTGCCAATTCATAGACATATGCCCACAATTTATCATTTTAAGTATACGTTGTTATTCCATGTGACTCGATTTCTACAAGGAATCCTGAATACCCTCAGGGATATAATTCTTTTCAATTTTGTATGGAGCCATCTTCTAAGAGTTTGGAAGTGCTTTTGCCTGGAAGAGAATACCTAAATGGGTATCTCCCCACTCTCACAACTTAAAGAAGACTCACCAGAGGCAGCATTTATAGCTCAGGAAAGCATCAGAAGAAAGAGAACTGATTCCAAGGCACTGACACTGGGGCGGGGGCAGGAGAATGGAACAGAAAATTTAAAGAACCTAAGTCCAAGATTTCAAGTAAGCCGATACCCTCAGTAAATCTGACCTCTGGCTCCCTACCCATTTCCTGAAGTATTTCACAGTTCCTTAATCATAAGCCTTAAAGGACCACATGATCAAACTTCCCTAAACTGAATTTTCTTTTAAAAAAAGGCAAACCTGAGACTGAAGTTGTTAGTAACCCAATACATATTCACAGGCACTCTAAAGAATCTGAAACAATGATAGAGATCAGAATCCCCATGTAAAAAGCTTGGGTCATCAAGTTGCTAAAAGTATAAGGCACCAAGTGCGGCGGGGGGGGGGGGGGGTGCCTCAAGTCTCAATCATTTCTATATCCCTACCAAGGGCAAGGATATAGTAGATGTTCAGTAAAGGCTGCTAAATGGTTTGCTCACTTGGCTGTGCTTGAAGGTTGAGATACCTTCCAAGTCCACTACCCTGACTATAACAGCCATATTCTGCAGCCACTAAGGGGCAGGTGAACTTTATTTAAAGCCTGCTCTCCACATCATTCCTGGAACTTCCTCCCCATCACACATTTCTAAGAACTTTCCATAGTTATAAATCAACACAATATCTTTTAGGGGATATTCAGGTCAGATAAGGCCATAAGGGCCACCTTACAGCCCTAAGTCTTCAAGTTCTGCATTAGGAAGAGAATTTCCCAGGTGGAGAATAAGGCTAACCAATACTAAAGCTGTAAGTTTACCAATAAGTTTAGAGTCCCTGACTGGGTACCAAATCCCCTCTTTGTTGCAGTGAGGTCACTAAGGCTCAGAATACTATGAAGCTTCTCTGCCATAATTATACAGGAAAATTGAGAAATGGATCAGGCTTTATGAAAACAATAGATCCTTTTCTGCAAATAAGCTTTGAATGCACATGGTATTAACACCTACAAATGAAAGAAGCTTCTTTTTTTTTTTTGAGTTGGGGGTCTCACTCTGTTGCCCAGCCTGGAGTGCAATGGCATAATCACAGCTCACCGCAGCTTCAACCTCCTTGGACTCAGACCATCCTTCTGCCTAAACCTCCCAAGTAACTGGGATTTACAGGCATATGTCACCATGCATGGCTGATTTTATTTTTTGTAGAGACAAGGTCTCACTATGTTGCATAGGTTGGTCAGGAGCTCCTGGGCTCAAGCAATCTTCCCACTTTGGCCCTCCAAAGTGTTGAGATTAGAGGTGTAAGCCACCATGCCCAGCTGCAAGAGGTTTTTGAATCTCACTTTCATACAAAAGTCCCCTAACTTTTTTCCTAATAACTGAACACTGCACTTAGGTGCCGTCTGTTTCTACCACACCTAGATCTCAAAACCCAGAACATCATTTCAGGATAGGAATGCATTTCTAAATCTCACTCATGAGAAGAAAATTCATTTTGGTCCACCGTGAAAACTTAAACAAGAATGTTTAATTATTTTCATAATCTTAGAAACCCAAAGCAGACCACGGAGATGTTCTGGCCCATATACAGAGTAGGATCAGCCGGCAGCCTAGGATGGGAAGTGGGTCTACTTAGAACTCTGCTTAATTTGAGAGAAGAATTAAAGGCAATGATTCCTATATTTGGGATTTTAGACAACTACAATGTCAGGAAACACTTCAGGAACTAAGCCACCTCTTGCTACCAAGTAGGCACAGGAAAAGCTCCATTTGCCCACTGCCTGCTTTGGCACACTCCATCTCCACACTATACAGATGAGGTGTCAAGTTTCCAAGGCCAATATTAAAATTTTAATTACAACAACAGAAGATAATTTTAAAATCTCTAGTTTGGATGAGCTTCTACTACTTTTAAAAGAAGGGAAAGGAACTCAAATAACCTCTATCTGGTTGTGAACTTCTTATGCTTAAGATGGTCAGTGCAAAATCTCCCAAATTTAAAAAAAACCCGTCCTAAAATGATTCTCCCTGTTCTCTAAAGAGTGTGACTATTTTAAAGGCCCAGATATTTACCCAAACTTTAATACCCTACTGGAATTATGATATCTACAACTGTTCAACAGGCCTAGCGGATTATATAACAACAGTCCTCTGTGCTGTTCCCAAGGAATAGCAAATGACTGCTAACACCCTGTCCCTATGCTCTCAAAAATGACCCCAAACAGTAAAATATTAGATGATATTCCCACAAAGCTGGAAACTTTAAAATAGTGAGCCTTGACCTAATTTTTCCATGATGATTAGGAAAAAAGATAGAATAAATCACAAATGAAATGCAAGACAACAAAACAACTTCTTAGTTACAAGTAGGGATTTTTCCCCCCTGCATGTTTTATAGTATGCATGTCTTACTTCTCTAATTATTGTAAGCTCTCTGTAATGCATTAATAAAAAATAGCAGACAGAAAGGATTGATACTTAATGAGCACTTACTACATCAGCTATTTTACATATATTACCTCTTTACCTGCTTTAAGACAAAAATGGAACTATTCATTTTTCTGATAGGAAATAACTCAGAGAGGTTGGACAACCTAGGCTTAGGTAATTCTAAGATCATAAACACAGTGAAATGACAGAACTGGAATCTGAAACAACTGATTCCAAAGTTCATGATCTTCTAATAAACTGTAGCACCACTGCCTCCCTGCATGTGAGTGCTTATGGCATCAGTAGCTATAGGCTTTTTCTTAGGGTGTCACCAATGGTATTACTGATCTCTTACTAGTCAGCACACAGATTCATGTGAGTTTGTTCTTCCTACTAGAAAACATGTAAAATTAAGGTTACTATCTTGAGAAAGTACTAGGCTTATTTCTTAAGAGATCTAAAAACCTCAAATATAGTCCAACAAAGGAAAAAAATATTACTAACCAGTATTGCCAAATGAGACCATATCAGAAATGCAAGAATTGTAACAAGATCAAAAACAAAAATAAATCTACTTACATAACACATCACATCAATAAAGGTAATATGATCAGTAAATGCTAAAATTGCCAAGCGTGGTTGCTCACACCTGCAATCCTAGCACTTTGGAAGATTGAGGTGAGAAGACTGCCTGAGTCCAGGAGTTTGAGACCAGCCTGGGCAACTTGGCAAGACTTCATCTTTATAATAAATCAAAAAATTTTGCCAGGCATGGTGGTGTATGCCTGTAGTTCCAGCTACTTGGGAGGCTGAGGCAGAAGGATCACCTAAGCTCAGGAGGTTGAGACTGTAGTAGCCATGATTTTTGTGCTACTGCATTTCAGCCCAGGCAACAGAGTAAGACTCTGAGTCAAATAAATAAATAACTAAAACGCTAAGAACATATTTTTAAAAATTTAACTTTTTTTGAAAATTTGAGTTTTCCTCCTCCATTCTACTACCCTTTCCCTGCAAAAGTAAATTTCTGCCCAACTTGACAAAGATCACCTGAGTAAAAAAAAGTGTGGCATTAGTGTAACTGAGTGTGCCTGTAATAGCGTCACACTCAGTCATAGACTAGACACTTGGTTTCCTCATCTGTAAAATGAGAATAATGCTACATACACTATAAGGTTGTATGAGTATTTTTAAAAATCATTTTTAAATCATATATTTTAAATTATTTAATAATTAAATATTAATACGATCAATTTTTAAATAAGCAAGTTATGAAATGTAAATAGCTTAGAGATATGAATAATATAGATAATATAATTGTAAGCTAGTTTTCCAAAGATAATTGATTATATACCCAATATTCCCCCCAGTCAGTGGCTTTAGTGCCTATCTCCTATATAATTTGCAAACTGAATGTATTTGAAGTTAAATAAAATGGAGAAAAGTACCACAACTTTAATTCCACACACAAACACACATATTAAATATATATGCATGTATATATTCTTAATTATAATAATTATGTAATGTTTCATTATATACATTATGACTAGGAAGAGAAAAAAGCCTAGAAGGATATATCAAAATGTTAACATTTATTTCAAAAAGGGGTTGTTTTTTCTTTTATCTTTTTTATTCTTCCACATTTTCCAAATACTTTATACCATTGACATATCTATATTAGAAATAACAAAAGATTTTTAAAAATTAGTTCAGTTACAGAGAAAAAAACACAATGAAGAAGAATGACTTTCATGTATATGATCCATTTGAGCTTCTAGAAAAGGATCACAGTCATTCAAAATGTACAGTGAATATTTAACCTTTTTGTTAAAAAAAATTCAAGTTGAAAGGCAGCAGAGAGGAGGAAGTGATCAGAAGATAACTAATGTCATGATATTCTGTTAGAAGTCCTACCGGCCTGAATAGACAGGACGAGTTAAATGAGTGCAAACAGGCAGGACAAGAGGCAAGGGACACGGAAGGAACAGAAGGGGACCCGACCTGAAGAGTGAAGAGATGCTGCAACAAGCACCCAGGACATAAAACCTCACAAGTCTAAACTACAGAGACGAAAGAAAAACAAGGCGACACTTTGCCTGGGCAGGACTGGCAAGAGAAGGAGCAGGATGCAAGGGGCATGTGCGGGGGAGGAAAAGGAAGCCAGCAAGCTGCAGCCAGCTCATTTTGTGACTTCAGATGGTGGAGGTGGAAACCACACATGGCCCAGCCCCAGGACATCACCCCAATATGCCAATTCACGTAAAGACAAGTTTGTCCAATTAAGGAAACAAAACATAGACACCTCCCACTGCTCTAGGGATATAGTAAGGAGCTGACTTTAAATCAAAACTTATGCTTGGAAGAGAAGTTTAATAGAACAGACTCAATTAGAAGGTAGGATGGCGAACAGAAGGGTACTATTAATGCAAGCATATGCTGTTTGTTAGTGAGGGTGAATTCACACACGATTCAGGACAGTCAATTTTTTAAAAATTGCCAAAAACTTGGCTCTCGAGTGGATCGTGCTATGCAAATGGGGATATGTTGACAATACAGTCATGGATCAAGAATACATTTCAATGTGATTAGATTCTGGACTACATCAGCTGAGGCTAGTTCTCATTAGCAAAACATTTCTCTTGCTTATGTCGGACATGAAAATTGGCATCAGCCCACACATTGAGGGACTGTAGGAGACCGGACTGGTGAGAAGTCATAAAACACTGCACATGGTCCAATGTCAAGCAGCAGAGTTTGAACCAAGCACACTGAGCTCCTCGGCTTCATAGAAGTCATTAAGATTGGCTGGGCTCGGTGGTTCAGCCTGTAATCCCAGCACTTTGGGAGGCCGAGGCGAGTGGACTGCCTGAGCCCGCGGGTTCGAGACCCACCCGGGCAACTTGGTGAGACCTCGTCTCTACAATAAATCAAAAACTAGCCGAGCATGGTAGCGTGCGCCTGTAGTTCCGGCCACTTGGAAGGCTGAGGCGGAAGGATCGCCGGAGCCCAGCAGGTGGACGCTGTGGTGGCCATACGCATGCCACTGCACTCCAGTCTGGGCAACGGAGTGAAGCTCCAACTCAAAAACAAAGGTCATTAAGATTTATAAAGTGCCACCACATACATTCCCTCCTATGACTATAACAGTCCTTGTCAGATAGAAGGGACAAGACCGAACTAAGAGGGCCATTCCTCCCCACCTTCCTAAAATTCTCTGAGCTTCTTGAGGAGAAAGGAGAACCTCAGGACACATTACAGCTGTTGCTAAGCTATGTAGATGAGAGGACAGGTTGCGGCTTTGTTCAAGGCCTAGAGCTGGTTTGTATTTAGAACCCCTCTTGGCTTTTGTCTAGTTATTACTGAATTTTGTGTTTTGGAGGTACCCTATAATGTTCATGCAAACATTTTTAGTCTTTTATTTAGGTCAACAGCACCGGGAGCAGCAGGAGGAAACGGAATGGCTGATGTGGGAAAGGAGTCGAGCTGGCAAGAGTGGGTAAGGCTCACACAGAGTTTGCAGGCTGAAGAGAATGTACACAGCCTATGACTTTGTAAACTACTTGAAAAGTGTGTAAAATACAGTGAGAACGGCTCTCTTCTGGGAAAAGAATTTACCCCACTAGGGTGACAAAGTTGAAAACATGTTGGCTTGGCTTGTCATGTGCTACTTGTTCTAACATGTAGCACCACTGCTCTCAGAAAGTAGATCGTCCCAAGTGTAGAGAAACTGATGTTCTTATAAACACAAGAAAGACACCAAGGTTTTCAGATATTATTATATTTTAGTCCAAAGCTCAAATAATGCTATATAATAGCCAGGACAGCAACCACCTTGGATGCAACTCATACTGTTCTGACTCAGACTGAAATCAAAGGTCTCCCTCAGGCTTTTCTTTTCTGTCCAAGCACTGTAGTAAATCCCCTCATCCACATGTCTGCTGCAGACCAGGGGAGGTGGCCAATCTTCTCTGTGCATCAGCCACTAGTTCCTTAGGAGATCTGAATACAATTTCAGAATTAAGTTATTGTTTCTACTTCACACAAGACCCCTGTCAGCATTTGTGTAGCAGAAGTGTCCACAACTACAAAGCCAAGTGAGGATAGAAATCTATTCCTACTAATGGCCCACTAGGTGCAAAATGCTGGCAGAGAAATATGGAGATGCAGAGCTCTAAAATGCATTCCAAGTGCCTTATAATTAAAACCAATAAACGCAACAACAGAATGTGTTTCTCTTGATAGGTGGCAAAATCCATACTAGCTAAATAGTTGCAGAGCACTTCAGGGACAAGGATAAGGGGCGAGCTGGGAGGAGGATGCTGCCTTAACAGTTTGCAACCTAACCTAACACATCCAACAGTGGAGAGGAGTCATAATGCTCCTTTAGAAAAAGTACAAACTAATTATGGTACAAAAAACAGAAAAGCCGCCAAGGGGGAGAGAAGAGACTGTTCAACGACGGGATTCATTAGAGCCAGTTTTCTAGCGGAAGACAGTTTGAAGCCAGGTTTGAAGGAGGAGAGAGAAGTTGAGTGGGAATACATCTGGAGATATGTACACAAGAATAAAGAAATCGCACACACATCAAGATGAACATTTGCTCCCTGTCTTCTGTCCTATTTCTCAGCCTTCCAAGTCTCCATTTTTTTTTTTTAAGTTAGAATCTCACCATCGCCCAGGCTAAAGTGCAGTGGCACACTCCCGGACACCGTAGCCTCAACCTGCTGGACTCAAGCAATCCTACAGCCTCAGTCTTCCAAGTAGCTGGAACTACAAGCGAGTGCCACCACACCCAGCTAATCTTTTTTTATTGTAGAGACGAGGTCTCACCAAGGCTGGTCTCAAACCCTGGGCTCAGACAATCCTCTTGCCTCCATGTCCCAGAGTGCTGGGATTACAGACTTGAGCCACTGTGCCCTGTGGCTCAAGTCTCCATTTGATAGAAACACCCAAGAGGATCATTCCTCCCTACCCTCCCAAAGATCTCTGAGCTTTTTGAGGAGTAGGGAGACCCCAGACATGCTGCAGCTGTTTCTAAGCAGTGTAGATGAAAGGAGGGCAGACTGTGAGGTGACAACTCAAATCAAGGAGCTGGGCAGAGGTTCACTCAACTGATAACAGTTCTTTCAACACAGTTAACCTGTCACAGCTAGTATCACACAAAACTGCAGAGAACCATGTATAATTCACTGGACACCAATTGTTGAGTCACTGGTATTATTATAATAATTATAATACTATTAAGGACTCAAACCAAGCTTCTCATTTTGCCAGTTCACCACCATTCACAGTACACATGGATCTGTTTTTCCTTGCAACACGTTTGGAACTGCATCTGTGGAACATGGGGATGGAGATGAAAGAGGCCCAAGAACTGCTCTTCCAAACCCTCCTTCCCCATCTTCTCCCCAGTGTTCCCTCCACACCATCCTGGTGCCTCTACTTGTGGAAAGAGCTACACACCAGATGGATGGCTGCCCTCAGAGGGAGATTCCCCTGGGGTGGTCCTGGGCTGCCCAGATTCTTCCCCAAGTCAGCCTGCCTGCCTCTTGATACCAGGTCAGAAGGAATGAGAGGTATCGAGGGGGAGAAGGAGGGCAGACCCAAGAGTCCTGCAGGAAAGGACAGAATTCCAGCCTGCAGAAACCTTGCTACACAGCAAGTGAGGAGGAGTCTGGGGAAGCACCAACAGAAGCAACTGGCAAGGCCTGTCTCCCTACCATCCACGCTTGCACAGCCACGGTCAAAGCCCCTCTTTACCGTACAGCATATAACCCACAATCATCCTATGACACTGGTATGATCCCCATTTTACAGATGTGGAACAGAGACTTGAGATACCTCAAGTACTTGTTCAAGACCATAGCTGACATACAGTGAGCACAGCCTTACAGCTGTCTGACTTAACTGCTGTGCTGCGTTCAGGAGGTGCAAACCAACTTTTCAGAGACCTCTCTCGACTTCCACATACTCCCAGGCTTTCCAAACTGCAATAATGAGCTTTTCCACAGAAAAACAACTCTAAATGCAGAAAAGAGTAACGACATGGAGAAAACTGGGGTGTAGAGGAGTATCTGGGGACACACCTCCAAACCAATCAGTATGAAATACCTCATAGCCGGGCTCAGTGGCTCAGCCTGTAATCCCGCGCCTTTGGGAGGCTGAGGTGAGTGGACTGCTTGAGCTCGCGGGTTCGAGACCCGCCTGGGCAGCGGGACCTCATCTCTACAATAAATAAAAAAATCAACCGGGCATGGTAGCGCATGCCTGTAATTCCGGCTACTTGGAAGGCTGAGGTGGAAGGATCACAGGAACGCAGCAGGTCGAGGCTGCGGTGGCCGAGGTGA